>NW_025867727.1:0-4180 GCF_002878395.1 Capsicum annuum
CCAGTCACTACTCAAAAGTTCACTAGCAGTACCTCCAACATCAATATAAGAATTCTCAAGATAATATCTCAGGCCAATTTCATGAGAAGCATAATTTGTAAATGCATTCTCAAATTCAACCGCCCTACTCAACATTAGGTAGGTGGAGTTCTACCTAGTTGAAACATCTAAGAATAAATATTTATTGCAACTGACTTGTTCATCATCACAACTTTCTTGAAACTTTTTCAACCTCATAGGAGATTGTATAACATATCTCACTGCATGTCTAACACGTTCAATAGACAGATAACTTTCTTTCAAGACATCCTGGACAGCAAGATTCATAATGTGTGCCATACACCTCACATGGAGGTGATCACCATTCTTCAGATTAGTTCCCATCTTTGTCAAATGCTTAGATAGTTCTTTTACCATTACATAATTTGAGCACGCATTATCTATAGTGACAGTGAATATTTTATTTATTCCCCACTCACGTAAGCACCTACCAATACCATTTTCCATATCTTCACCTTTATGGCTAATAATAGGACAAAAATTGAGAATTTTCTTATGCATATTACATTCACTATCAATCGAATGGGCAGTTATACACATGTAATTGATTCTTTGTATGGAAGTCCAGGTGTCAGTGGTTATACAGATTCTTTATTTTGTTTCCACAAAATACTTTTTCAGCTTTTGTTTTTCTTCATTATAAAGATTAAAACAATCCCTAGTGACAGTACTACAGAAAGGGATCCAAAAATGAGGTTGTGTCACTTTCATAAATGCCCGAAAACCTTCTTTTTCAACAAAGCTAAAAGGAAGCTCATAAATTATCACCATACGACATAAAGCCTTCCTACATTCTTCTTGGTCAAATTTCCAAGGCACAATAGCTACATCACCTTGACTAC
Source organism: Capsicum annuum (assembly GCF_002878395.1). Taxonomy (NCBI): domain Eukaryota; kingdom Viridiplantae; phylum Streptophyta; class Magnoliopsida; order Solanales; family Solanaceae; genus Capsicum; species Capsicum annuum. Next base: position 903 of record NW_025867727.1, read on the forward strand.
CCCTAGAATAGCTTTAAAAGCTAAATTTGATTGTTTTTTATCAACACTAGTACGAGTACGCCTAGGATACATTGATAGATGACCAAGAAGAGTGGACGTACCGTATCTTGACTTAAAAGAATACTTATGGGAGAAATGGACATAATTTGCTTTTGTACCTTCAAGACTAGCAATTTTTATAAAATGATTCCACGCTTCTTACCTTTTTTTTCCTTCTTTTAGCAATTGCCTTCTGAGTTTTAGTTGTTTCGAATTGACTTGCTCGATTTGAATCCTCACTTTCACCCATCACCTTAGCAGCTTATATATTTTCAGCCATGCTATGAGTTGATTTTGAGTTGTTGTGATAAGAAAAATCTATTCATGAATTATCAGTATTCGAACAAAGAACATGAAAATTAGCACGTAATACAATAGCGATTAGTGATCCATACAAAATTTGGCTAACTAAATACATGCAGTAGACTATAGTTACATATCCAAGTACATGCAGTCATGCACATCACCATTCACATCAAAATAAAAAATTGAAGCAAAATAAAAGAAAAAATACGAAAGTACAAGTCCACAACTCACTAGAAAAAAAAAGACAATTAAAGAAACATAAAAAATAAAATTAAGCAGATAAAAAAACAAGGACTGAATTAATAAAGAAAAGATATAGAGATGAAAATGTGCATACAAGATTACCAGTAGAAAAACCAAAGCACACTGAAGAAAACAGTCAACCAGAAGTCTAGAACTTTTGCTTTGCAAATAATATACGGTATATTACTATACTGATACTCCTAATACGTAATAACTTTATTCGTTAATTTTTATTAGGGTTTAATTTGGAATGAGCTTTAGGTTATTCCACTAGAATTTAGATAAATTAGATTTACAGTTTATATTTTATAATAATATAATGTGTATTTTAATTTTTATATACCTAGGTGGAAAAGTATAAATATATATGGTAATTCTTAGTTGGTTAATGGTTTATCCAATAAGAAAATTAAGTAATCCACCCCCACACCAATAAGCCGTTAATTAAAAAAATTTAATTCGTTCACCAACAGTTTATCCAATAAGCCAATAAGTCAATTTTGCGGTTGGCTTATTGGATACGGTTCGGTTTTGAATAGCCCTAGTTAGCTTTCAGCTAATAACTAGAGACTCAAAAGGTAATAGTTAATTGGAATCAATATAAGGGTTAGCAATGCGATATCTTGAGATTCAAAAGGTAAAGGGTAAATCCTTCCACTCTTCCAAATGACTGTAAAATATACATAACTTCTCGATTTTGCATATAAGGTATTGGGTTGGTTCAACATAGCATGATAAACCTACAGAGTAGAGAATCTAGGGTGAACAGAATCCTAATGTTCACAATCAAAGTTAATATTGTTACTTTCTCGAGACTACTACAAACAAATCCCCCCATTTACTATCTAGTACTGCCCGTAGACTACAACTGATAATAACTATAATATTGTTAATTATATCTTGACATCAACCGTATCATCATCTAAAAGGAGGTGTTGCGTGGACGTCATCACCGAGCCCCAAGCCCATCCTAGAACCAAGAACTATAACATATCGATTTGGCTCAAAAATGGCCTATTTGCGTTATTTCACTCGTTTGACCACTCAAATGGCCCCTTCAACCCCAACATCCCACATTTTCCCTTTCCTCAGCTTGCCTGAGAGCCCTTGGTTGATTTTTAGAATAAAATATGCCCGAGCCTCAGGCACCCCCCCCAGAACTGTGAACTATAGAACAATAATTTAGACTGAAAATGGCTCGTTTGTGCCTTTTTGCCTGTTTGACTACCTAAACAGCCTCGCCGACCCTAACTGCCCATACTCACCCACTCTTTAGCCTGCCTTGGAGCCTCCAGTCGATTTTTAGCCAGAAATGCGCCTGGGCCCCGAGCCCTCCCCTAGAATCGTAAGGTATAGCACATCAATTTGGCCTGAAAATAGCCTATTTATGTTATTTCTCTCGTTTGACTACCCAAAGGGCCTCACCGACCCCAATGATCAATCTCCCCTGCTCCTTAGCCTTCCTGGGAGTCCCCAATTGATTTTTGGCCCAAAAAACACTTAAGACTTGGGCCTACCCTTTAACTATGATCTATAGCATACAAATTTAGCTCGAAAATGGCCCGTATACACCATTTTGCTCGTTTGACCACCCAAATGGCCTCGCTGACCCGAACGGCCCACACTTCACTACTTCTCAACCTTCTTGGCAGCCTTCGATTAATTTTCAGCCCAAAACATGCCCGATCCACGGGCAGACCCTCGGAACCGTGATCTATAGCACACTGATTTGGACCAAAAATAGCCCATTCACATCGTTTCACCCATTTGCTTACCCAAAATGCCCTGAGGACCCCAACAACACACACTTCCTCACTTCTCTACATGCCTGGCAGCAACTCGAATATTATTTTTCTCAAAACATACCTGGTCTCGAGCTCACCCATGGAACCGTGAGCTATAGTACACTGAATTAGACTAAAAATGACACATGAGCGTTTTTTACCCGTTCAACCACCTAAACGGCCCCTCCGACCCCAACTTCCTATAATCCTTCACTCCTCAACCTAGCTGGGATCCCATGGTCGATTTTCGGCCCAAAATACGCCCCGGGCTCAAGTCCACCCTAGGAACCCCGAGCTACAACACACCAATTTGGCCCAAAAATTACCCGTTCACGCTGTTTTGCCTATTTAACCACCCAAATGGCTCCGTCATCCCCAATAACCCACAATTCCCCACTCCTCATCCTGGATGGGATCCCTCAGTCGATTTTTGAACAAAAATACACCTGATCCCAAATCCCACCCTAGAATCGTGAGCTATAGCACATCGATTTGGATAGAAAATTGCCCATTTATGTCATTTATCCCGTTTGACCATCCAAACGGCCCTGGTGACCCCAACGGTCTACACTCCCCTACTTCTTAGTCTTCTTAGGAGACCTCGATCAATTTTTATCCCAAAATGCGCTCAGCCTCCAGGACAACCCCTAAATCGAGAGCAATAGCACACTGATTTAGCCTGAAAATGGCTTGTTCATGTTGTTTTGACCTTTTGACCACCCAAAAGGTCCAGCCGACCCCAACGGCCCACACTTCCCCACTACTCAACCTATCTGGGAGCCTTCAATTGATTTTTGGTCCAAAATACGCCCAGTCCCACCCCCAAGATCATGAGCTATAGTGCACTGATTTGGCATGCTAATTTTGCCCGTTTGAGCATCCAAATGGCCCTTTCAACCCCAACAA
>NW_025867728.1:0-1386 GCF_002878395.1 Capsicum annuum
AGCCATGTTGGCAGGTTATTTGTTTAACATGAGCAGCTAAACAAATAATCTGTCTAGAGCATGAGCTAAATTATATTTATAAAAGACTATGTTATTTTAATCTACGTATGCTTTACCTAAATATTAATTATGTTATTATGTCTTGTCTTATAAAGGGGTTTTAATGCAAGTTCGGGGTTTCTATTTATTGTTTAAGTGTTTAACAGAACCGATTAATCTCCGGTGAGGACGTTGGTCAGCCTGAAAGTATAGGTCGTTAAGCTTAGGAGAAGCGTGTTAGACCTTGTTTGGTGGTCCCGTCACTGAGAAAACACTTAGCAGTCTATAGAGTAATGCCATTAAAACTTGTTAAGATCCTATAAGCCATAGATATACCAGCATAATTTTATTTAGTCATTGCATACTTGGTTTCAATAATATATCTATTTTATGAATATAAATTTGCTCTGTTAGTCTCTAGGCAGTTTTGTTTAAATCATGCATAGCCATGTTAAAAATACTGTTAACCTATCTTCTTCGGCAACTCCGATTGCCACTATTGAAAATGATCTTCAAAACTGGAGTATTCCAGAAGAATCTTTCAATACTATTTATCAAATAGGAAAGTTTAGTTTTTTGAAAAAACATAACATCAAGACCTCTGAGTCTACTGTTGCTATTAATAATTCTCTAGAAATTATTCAACTGTTCAACAAACTAGATATAAACAGATTTAAGAATCAGTTTAATTATCTGCACGTTGGACTTGTTCAAGTTGCTATTAAGCCACTGTTCCGACAAGGATTAGATATCCCTGTCTGTGCTCTTCTAAGAGATGCTCGTCTGCTAAATTTCGACGACTCTCTCTTAGGCGTTATCCAAAGTAACCTAGCAGACGGCCCGGTTTACTTTAATTGTTACCCAAACTTCTCGGTAGATATCAATGATCCTAACATCATGGATGTTTTAACACTAAATGTTAAAACAAAAAACATGAATAGTAAGGACAATACCCGAGAAATAGCGATCATATACCGAGTATATTATCGCCTTATGGGTACAACTCTAGCTCCTAAAGCTAGATTCACGAGCCCTAAAGGGGTTACCACCCTAATGGAAGCAAACAAAGACCGTAGCACAGTCTTTGTTCCAAAGGCTCTAGTATGGGACGATATCCTACATAGTAATGATTGGCACTTTGAAGCCATCGCCCAACCTATTCGGAGTTACTCCGAGAGATCTCAGATCGAACGGGTTATTCAACACCCCGATGGATCTATCGATCTAAAATTCTTAGGAGTTGACCCTTCTTCATCCCGAAGATCCGTCTCCTCCGGTGCCTCTTCTTCTAAAAAGGAACGTGAGCCTGATGTTCACGACGGCCCAGATGATAAGGGAAAGATCAGA
>NW_025867729.1:0-3453 GCF_002878395.1 Capsicum annuum
ATTTACATACCTTAAGGTGGACAAGATTTGTTCGTTTTCACCTTAAGCGAGCCTCTCGCGAGTTTATACTTAAAAGGATCTCAAAAGTTCCATGCCTTAAGGTGGTCAAAATTTATCCCTTTGCACCTTAAGTTGGCATCTCGCGGGTTTATCCTTAAAAGGATCTCAAAAGTTCCATGCCTTAAGGTGGACAAAATTTGTCCCTTTGCACCTTAAGCTGGCCTCTCATGGCTTTATCCTTAAAAGGATCTCAAAATTTCTATGCCTTAAGGTGGACAAGATTTGTCCCTTTACACCTTAAGCTAGCCTCTCACGGGTTTCTCCTTAAAAGGATCTCAAAATTTTCATGTCTTAAGGTGGATAAAATTTGTCCCTTTGCACATTAAGCTGGCCTCTCACGTGTTTATCCTTAAAAGGATATAAAGATTTCCATGCCTTAAGGTGGACAAGATTTGTCCCTTTGTACCTTAAGATGGCATTCTGATGGATTTGTTATGTAAAGGGACCGTCTTGAAGTCAAATTGGTCGGTCTTAGAGTGTACGGAGGCGAAGTTAAACTCTCTCACCCTAAGCCGATTGTTGCAAAGTCAGTATCTTGAATTTAAATTGATCGGTCTTAGAGTGTACGGAGGCGAATTTAAACTCTCGCACCCTAAGCTGATTGTTGCAAAGTCAGCATCTTGAAGTCAAATTGGTCGGTATTAAAGTGTACGGATGCAAAGTTAAACTCTCGCATCCTAAACCGATTGTTGCAAAGTCAGCATCTTGAAGTCAAATTGATCGGTCTTAGAGTGTATGGAGGCAAATTTAAAATCTCGGACCCTAAGCCAATTATTGTAAAGTCAGCATCTTGAAGTCAAATTGGTCAGTGTTAGAGTGTACGAAGGCGAAGTTAAACTCTCGCACCCTAAGCCGATTATTGCATAGTCACCATCTTGAAGCCAAATTTATCGTTTTTAAGGTGTACGGAGGCGAAGTTAAACTCTCGCACCTTAAGCCGATTGTTGCATAGTTTTTCCAACCCTACAATAAAAAGAAGGAAACAATAAAGAAAGTAAAAACACAAATAGAAAGGATGTTACCTGTCAGAGCGTTGAGATTTTGAAAATTGTATATCACCAACTTGGATTTAGAAAAGATGACTTGACGAGAATAAAACCCTCAAAATATAGTTTGAGGCAATCAAAATTCTCTTTGGTGGTGAGGTCCCACATCAAGAAATAAATTATTTGGTGAGGCGGGGTAAATCTGGAATCCTCTGTTGGACAACATATAAGATCAACTTCAAAAAATCATCTAGAAGAATTCAAAAAGTGTTAAAATCCAAATTTTGGATATGTTATACATGCATGTTTCCTACATCTATAGGATTAAGCGGATCATAATTTTGATACTTTTACATTGAGATATAATTTTTTTCATTGATGTCACAAAAATCTGAAATTGTTGATGCATCAAAACTCAATGTTGATTTCGGGATAACACCTGAAATATCTTAATTTTATTAAATTATGAATTTTGGATATGTTATATATATTTGTGTCTAGTTTCAAAATAATCAAGCGGCTTGTGATTTCATCCTTCCTACTTCAAGATATAAAAGCTTTAGTAAAGACACACAAATCTGAAATTTTCAGCATGATAAAATTCAGCGCTAATTTCAAAAAATTATCGAGAATTATATTGAAGGAATTTAAAGTTAAATTTTTGATATGTTATATTTGTCTAAGTCTAGTTTCTATAATATCAAACGGTTCATGATTTCAATAGTCCTACAATTAGATATGAATTTTTTACCACAAACATGTTGTGCTGAAAAAAAGTGACGAAAATAAGAGAAAAGTAGGAGGGAAAGAAACTACCTCAATATTGTTGATGGCTTGAAAACCCCAAAATTGATATTGATAAAGTGGGGAAACTACCTCCTTTTATAGAGTTGTAGGATAGATGTTTCCTTCTCCAATATAAGTTCAGATTGGAATAACTTCTATCTCCAAATTCAAATTGGAGAATGTTTCCTTCTCCCATACAAATTCAAATTAGAGATTGTTTCCTTTTCCCATACAAAATCAAATTGGAGTTTATTTTCTTCTCCCATACAAATATAAATTGGAGGTTGATTTTCTTCTCTCATACAAAATTCAAATTAGAGGTTGTTTTCTTCTCCCATACAAATTCAAATTGGAGGTTCTTTATTTCTCCAATCTAAGTTCAAATCGGAACAGTTTTATTCCTGATTAAGTAAGGCGATGAAAAAGTCTTCCAGAATCTGTTTGAAATTCAATTTCATGCCTCACCAATGAGTCTTAAGTATAGAGATTCGTGAAAAAAATAAGAGAGTTTTGAGAGACAATAGCAATATGGTTCGACGTTAATTATTTTTTTTGAATGGGGTATTCATATGTATGAAAATCGCTGAAGCACGAAGGAAACATGTTTAAATAATCATACTTCAAGGCTAGTTTCCAAAATATTAAATATCTCGACAAGACTTGAAGGCTAGTTTCCAAATAAATATTGCAGATTAATATAATTGGATTAATTATTCAAGTCCAAATATATATGGATTTAATTAAAGTTCATTTTTTGATTGGGCTAGCCTATTAATTTGGCCTACAAATGATGAGCCCACTTTGCTAAGCCCAATATATTGTCATATTCTACAGGCCCAAATAAACGTCACGTATCAAATGACGTGGCATGCCAAGTCAAGTGAAGGAGTCAATAGGACCACGCCACATGTAAAAATAATGCAGCAGACCCAATAAAATCTAAGCCCATAAAAGGCGTCACGTCACTTGAATTTGATTGGTTAAAGGAAGTCCATCTTCAGCATGACTCTTCCTTTTCCACAACTATAAATAGGGGTCTCATAATTCAGAAAGAGGAACCCCCAGAACTCTAACAAGAAGCAAGAGAAAGCTCGTGGATTAAATGTCGCAATTTCTCTGCAAAGATCAAGCATTCAAATCAAGTTCATCAAGATTCACGATCAAGACCGCAATATTCAAGAACAAGCTCAAAAACCCTTGGATTCAAGCACAAGTCAAGATCAAGTCTCTCAAATCAACAAATCAAGTTCAAATTCAAGATCAAGCTTTAAGGCCTTGAATTTATATTTGCAAAGGCGAATTCGAGGACTCATAGAGATTGTAACACTCGCATTGAAATCAATAAATTGATTGTTGCAATATATTTTTCTTGTTCCGAATTATTTATTTTTCGGTCTCGAGAATTTTATTGTCCAACAATATCTTCTATCTATATATATTATAAAGCAGAAGACAAAGCACCACAATTAGCCAAGTAATAACCTATTGAGAAGCCATGTGGCAATTTTAGGATAAGATTAATAGTATTGAAATAAGATTTTTATAATTAGTTAAATTTGAAAATATTAAGTTTTTTTCTAAAAAAGAAAAAACTAGGAACCTAAGATTGAAGAATTCTAAA
>NW_025867730.1:0-247 GCF_002878395.1 Capsicum annuum
TGAATTATTAGAAAAACAATATATACAAAAAAGTAATAGTAAACATAATAGTCTAGCATTTATAGTAAATAAACATAGTGAACAAAAAAGAGGAAAAAGTAGGATGGTTATTGACTATAGAAATTTAAATGCAAAAACTATAACATATAATTATCCAATACCAAATAAGATATTAAAAATAAAACAACTACAAGGATATAATTATTTTAGCAAATTCGATTGTAAATCAGGATTTTACCATCTAAAG
>NW_025867730.1:347-923 GCF_002878395.1 Capsicum annuum
ACAAATACAGGGATATAATTATTATATACAAAATCCAAAGAAGAACATTTAAAATTATTAGAGCAGTTTACAGATATAATAGAAAAATCGGGAATAAGTCTAAGCGAAAAGAAAGCTGAAATTATGAAAACCAGATAGAATATTTAGGAATACAAATAGATAACAGTAGAGTAAAAATGCAACAACATATAGTACAAAAAATAATAAATTCGAAAGAAGAATTAGATACAAAAAAGAAATTACAATCATTTTTAGGACTAGTAAACCAAGTAAGAGAATTAGTAGAAACTTTAAAACCACTACAGAAAAAATTAAAAAAGGATGTAGAATATAACTATACTGAAGAAGATAAAAAACAAGTTCAAAAAATAAATTTACTTTGTAAAGAATTACCAAAATTACAATTTCCAGATGAAAATAGAAAATTTATATATATAGTAGAAGCAGATGCTAGTGAATATAGTTACGGAGGAGTACTTAAATATCGATATGAAACAGAAAAAATAGAACACCATTGTAGATACTACTCAGGTACGTTCAATGAGACAGAAGTAAAATGGGAAATAAATAGGAAAG
>NW_025867730.1:1023-2956 GCF_002878395.1 Capsicum annuum
CAATGAGACAGAAGTAAAATGGGAAATAAATAGGAAAGAATTATGTTAATTATATAAATTTTTATTAGCATTTGAGCCATATATTGTATATAACAAATTTATTGTACGAACAGATAATACACAGGTACGCTGGTGGTTAACAAAGAAAACACAAAATTCAGTTACAACAAAAGAGATTCGGAGATTAGTTTTGAATATATTAAATTTCACATTTACAATTGAAGTGATCAGTACTAACAAAAATGTTATTGCAGATTACATATCAAGACAAAGCTACACAGACTGAAATAATTGAAGAAGATACTCTAGAAAAAATACTTAACACCCTAACTACGCTTTCAATGAAAGTGGACAGTATGGGTAATGAGATAGAAAAGCTAAAGACTAATGAAGATAAACGGAAGACATTAATGACTTAAAGTTCCAGAGCTAGAAGGAGACGTTGGGACACTCCTTAAAACCCATAACATTTATCAATCTACTTCTGCAGGTACAAGCAAAGGAGTTAATCAACCAAGATACCAGAATATGAATATGAATAAAATATTTGAAAAACCATTTACACCAAAAACACAAAAAGACCACTTGTTCATACCGCCACAAGTTAGCACATACGGAGATAGCCTAAACCAAGATAAAAAAGTTTACAACTACACCGCTCAGAAATACATTGAAAATATATACAGAGTACAAACTTTTCTAAACCATAACCCCAGAGCTACAAACATCAAAGAACCAAACACCAACTATATAACCCAAAAATTATAAGGATATAACAAACTAATTGCACTACCCAAAACTAACCCAAGCCTAGTAAAACCTATTTTGACTATGGACTATTAAACACCATATATGCCCAAGATGGAGAAGAATTAACAGCTATGGAAGAATTATACAAGATATTCACCACCTACAAAAGGATAACAAAAGAAAATTTATTTTACATAAAGTGTTATACTGCACCGGCAGAGATACTATATGATGAAATAAAACCAGTTATACAAGTCGTAAAGATAGGACTAACTAGAGATATGATCATACCAGAAGATATTACACAACAACCGGAGATACTCAGAATTGAGATACCTGACTTCTACGCAAATAAACGACTTATTGGACTAGCTACGATTATCCAAGAACTAGCAAATAATTATACTAATGGAAACCTAATATGAAGCTATTATTCGAGAGATCATCAAATGATTTACTCTAATTCAAAAGAGCTACGACAAACAGATATGGAAGATGTCAGACAATGAATAATGACATTACTTAACCCAGAGAAACAATCTACCGCAAGAGCAATTAAAAAAGGATTTATTTCAGATGGACTACCGACAAGATATTGTAAAATAATCGGACACAAATATCCGGATCACCAATGTTCAAGGTGTAATGGAGAAGATAACATTATTCCAGAAGTACATCTAGAATAAAAAGAAGAAAAAATGCCAGCTGGAAAAATAAGATAAGAAGCAATAATGGAGATATAGCAGATATGACAACATCAACGGAAAAATAAGATAAGGAGCAATAATGGAGATGCAGCAGATATGACAACATTAACGGAGACAAGATATTAAATTATTGTATAGATTGTTTTTAGTCTTTACGTAAAAGAATTGTAATTATTGTTCCTATATGTAGACTTTTTAACTTACTAGACTTAGAATTTTCAAAAGGCTATAGGTCTAGGTAGTAGCCTTTTTGACTTTTTTAGTAGTTGTTTTACATTCAAAAAAAAACATGTGAAGATTGTAAAGTTTTTCATTCTATAAATGAAGGCAACTGAAGGCATTGCAAGGCAAGCCTTCATGCGTTGAAGCAAATACTCTCTTCATTCCACAAAAAATATTTTACTCAGTTAATTAAATAGACATATTTCAATGGAAAAAGCTATGGAGGAACAAACTTCAGAAATATCAAAACTACC
>NW_025867731.1:0-2589 GCF_002878395.1 Capsicum annuum
GCCAACAGTTTTAGTTGTTCATTTTACTGTTTGTTTTTTACATTTGTGCTGTAGAATATTTGCTGTCTGCTATTCACAACGATCCTACATCTATTAATTTCAAGTCATCTTCAACTTTCCGTCGTGTATTGAGTTCTCTAATAATCACTAAACAGATAAGATTTTGATTTGATAGAAGAAAGTTTTGTGTAAGGTTTATTCTGTTAAACATGTTAAATATGTAAATATGTTGGTACGTATGGGCTCTGACAAATGAAAGTCAAAAATAGTATTATGTAATTTTGGAAGTGCTGTCGCTTCAGCATTATAGGACATCTAATTGTTAGACTAGAGAATAATCAAGTTTTTTCATCTTTGAATGTGTTTCTCTTTTTAACTGTGGAACTGCGTGCTAGCTAGATCACATATATGTGAGACCTATATAAATGTGAAGCTGCAGTTTTCTCTTTTGGCAATTTCAATTGTTTTTTAAATTTTATCATCTCACACTTGGATGTTTGTATTTCTTTCGAACCATGATTGGTTCTGGCTAACTTATATGTGGTTTACATACTTATTTGATTGCGGAATAGACCTTTTTATGTTGTCATTTAAGTGCTAATTTATATTTTTTGATCTCTTTTTATAGGTGTCCAAAATGAAGAAAGATATGAAGAAAATGATGAAGATATTGACCTTACTTGAAAAGATTTTTGGATTGTGGACGAATTCTCTAATATCAATAATTTTGTGTTGAAATTTTTAAAACTTATCGTGACTTGAACTTGCTACAGTGTGAAAACTTAACTAATCATTTTGGACTTGATTCATTTTACTTTTGGGTTTAAATAACTAGCTTGTTGCATATTTTGAATTATGAGATTATTAACGAATGATTTTGTTTTGTGATGTGTATATATTGTGTTATAATTTATAAAGCGTTGCAATAGAATAACAAAAGAGTTGCAATAGATGCTAATGCAATGGTTTAATGTCATTGCAATAGATGAAAATAGGTGTTCCAATAAGTAATGACATAGTTGTAACAGGTAGTCAAAAGGCGTTGCAACAACAACAGTGTCACAATAGCTATTATTCCAATGGTTAGTAACCATTGCAATATCATCTATTGCGACAATTATAAACCGTCGCAATAGATGAAAATAGTCGTTCAAAAAATAACAATCGCAATAGGTCTATTTATAGCGATGGTTTCCAGAAACCGTCCCCATAGCTCTACCTATGGCGACGGTTTAGACAAACTTTGCAGAAACCGTTGCAATAGACCTATCGCAATGCCACCTATGGGATGCTTGCAGAACTGTTGCGATAGGTCTATGGCAACGATTTTTTGGTCTATTGCAACGGTTTTACAACTGTCACCATAGATCTAATTTCTGGTTGTGGATCATATTTTGAGATTTTATCCTCAATTTTGAGATTCTATCATAATTTATGTTTGAAATGTTGTGACCTCGCCGGAAAGAATGCAGCAACGTTAAAAATTTTGATTAAAAAAGATTCGAAGTTCCAAAAGAACACAGATAATTGAGGTATAACTTCTACCAATTTAATTAACATATGATTTATTATTTTCGTAAGGTAGATGATCTATATATATTTATTATTTAGGAGGAAATAATTCTCGCAATAATTTTTTTGATCGATCATATGTGGGCCAATTGATTAGTCATAAAGAAATTGAGGTTAAAGCTTTTACCATGCATCATGATATCGCTGTGAATGTATCATTAAATATTTACATATAATTACGTGCGTTCTTTTATTAAAGATATACACAATATTTATTTTGAGTAATTGAAGAAAGTAATAAGTTTATCCATGTACGATCATTAGCTATAGCAAGGTAGAGGAGTGATGTAGGACAAAACTGAAAGATAATAATATATTCTTATAAAGTGTTTCTTCATTTGTGTTTTCTTAGTTTTATGACTTCTTTGCTCCGTTTTTGTTATATTTTATACCTTGAATTGGATCGTCGAGCATTAATAATATTTATATTTTAATTTAATATGACGTATATGTACAATAAATTCTCCATTAATTGCGGCTTAATTTTCCTCTACATCTTTTTCTTTGATGAGCAAAAAAATTTTTAATTCATTAAAATTTTCATTGATGTATAGTTTTATTGATTAACACAAGACACGCATGCAAAGCACGTATACTTGACTAGTATAATTATTCTAATTGGTTAGAAATATAACCATATAATGTATTTAAATGGATTTGCGTGGTAATCAAGATACCATATATGGTAACTTTTTCTTTACCTTTATCCATATATATTTGGTAAGCTATTTCACGCGTGTTTTGGTAAAAGCTAGGAATCCAAGAGCAAGTCCTAATCCTACACAAAAAGGGAAAACACTTTTTTTTCCTCTATATATATTTATGAGTCCAGTAGCAAACTTCAATATTTAGGCTTCGATTAGTTTCATCAAATAATGGAGTCATCCACATCCGCTAGTCAAATTCATGTGTTCCCCCAATTTCATAATGCTAGAATTACTCTTCCTTGTGCAGTCAATATTTCAGGCATCAATTTTAACTTGGAGATTGATCTACTTGTCAAGTTTGCTTACACTT
>NW_025867732.1:0-1212 GCF_002878395.1 Capsicum annuum
TGTGCTAAGCTACCAAAACTTAGATTACCAGAACCAGAAGATAATTTAGTTCTACAGACTGATGCCACCGACTATCATTGGGGAGCATTGTTACAAACAGATTTAAATGAAATCTGTAGATATACTAGTGGAACATTTAACGAAGCCGAAGTTAAATTATTCCACAAATGAAAAAGAATTATTGACAGTAATAAAAGGAATACGAAAGTTTTCCTCATTTTTATTACCAAAACCATTTATTGTTAAAATAGACAATACACAAATATTAGGATTGATATTTAATAAACTACCTTCAGAACCCCGATACAGAAGGCTACACAGATGACAGGTATTATTATCATTTTGTACTTTCAAAATTGAAAATATTAAAGGATCTGACAACGTTTTTGCAGATTTTCTTTCAAGAAACGTCCAATATGGACAATAGAACTCAGGTATTGGTCAGCAGAATATGGCAAAAAATGAATGACATTGACGAAGCCATAAATGAAAAGAGCAACATACTGTTTAGCATTCGAGACGAAATTGTATCCTTGTCTGAAAAGGCATAGAAATTACAATTTGAATTACTCACTGGCTTAACACTGATCAAGCTGAAAATATGACAGAATTCCAACTTCTCTGCGAACATTTGGAAACCAGACCCAAGGGACGAGAATTCCCTAACAAAGTGGCAGGAGATGTCCCACTAGCACGTAGTGTGAAAAATATCTCGACGGTAAAGCCGGATATGCCAATAGCGGAGTCTTCAGACGAAGCTAAAAGCCGAGCACAGAGAAATTTCTCTGAAATAGTAGAATCAGTAAAAACTGAAATAACCTCTGAAAAATTAGAAAAAAGAACTAACTTCTCTCCGGGAAAACAGTTTTCTTCTTTTCTGGTAGGAAAAATCCATCCCAAAGAAGAAGAGTATTTGATGTTTACAAAAAAAATTTACAATCTGCCAGAAGTCTGTGGGGAAACTTTCGGAGTCATTGAAACAAAGTTTATATCCAAGGATTTCAATCTTTCCAGGAGGATTAGAGAGTTTCACGGCCAAGTTATTTTAATTTGGATACTTAGACCATGTTTATTCTAAACTAGATCTATCTGAATTTGAAGGACTACCAATACATTTGACTAGTTCTATCAGAAATTATGCCGAAGAGGAAGCAGTCTATTGCAAATTCTACAGCATAGCAATGGAATCTCAAGATGATCAACTATATTTTC
>NW_025867733.1:0-6250 GCF_002878395.1 Capsicum annuum
CACTTAGCTTAGGTTATACTCCTTGGCAAGAGTATGACCCTTCTCCCCAATGTGAGGTTTTCCCATAAGGGAACTAGACGTTGGACGCGATGATACCTCACAGAGTGTATGTCGATTAGAAAAACCTCCCTACAGAAATGAGTAATTATAATAGAAAAGATTTTAGAAACTAAGTGTAAAGGTTCACAATTTTATTCAGATATTGTTTTATATGAGTCATTAGCTACTAAATTTCAGCTTTCAGTTTAAAGATACAAAGGTGAGTCCTTTTACACTTAGCATATATGATTGAAAATAGATATAAGGTATAGATTTAGAATAAGTGTGGTGGCTTACAAAATTCATATAGTATGTCTTATCATTCATGATTTATGATTACAGTTTTCAATTACTCAAGCTTAAGTGAGCCATTATTACTTAGCATGCATTGTTTATGAGAAAAATGTATATAGTTCCTCACTGTTTTACATATTCATTCACTCTCATATGCTCAGTACATTCCAGTAGTACTGATCCACATATACGTCTGTGTGATTATTGTTTAATAATGTAGGTTCAGGTGTTCAGTTTCAGCAGCGTGAGTGATTTCAAGCATCTCTATCTATATCTCTATAGTTGGTGAGCTTTCATAGTTTGGGGACCCAGTTATTCAGATTTTCTAGCTTATTACATTAGTTGATTTACTATTTCCAGTCAGTTCGAGACAGCTGGGGGCTTGTTCTACTGGCTCTCTAGTTATTAATAGTAGAGGCTTGCTAGACTGCTAGACATAATTCATATTTCCAGTATTGATTTTTTGGACTTTTGAGTCTAATAATTTTAGATATTATGTTCAGATAATTTCATCTTAGATCTGACAGACTTCTGCATTGATGTTATATTTACATTTATCCATTACAAGTTTTAGATTTAGTAGAAGGATTATCGGGTTAGCTTGAGGCTACTTGTAGTCTTGAGCACCGTGTGACTTCTCAGGACCCATTTTTGGGGCGTTACAGGGACTTAAGGGTTTTAGGGTAAATGATGACCATATAGCCCTTAGCTAAAAACTGTAAAATAAACCTGCATTAGGGTACTACTCTCTCAAGTCAATTATAACCAGGGTACGAGTGGTACCCTACCTCATACCAAAAATATTACACTCTATCTCAAGTTCCATACTCTATACGACTAGGTAGGATATGACTCGTACACTAATGTATGACCATGGAGAGGCTAAGTCATATCTAGGACAGTAAGTAACTCCCTCCATACTGCCTAGGATACAAGAAGGGTCACTAAAGTTGTATACAAGAGTACGACTAGTACCCTTTGTCGTATCTAATCCAGAAGCCTCAATCAAGGGAATTTCCTAAGGGTCCAAAGACTAGGCATTTTACTTTTCTTATTTCAAAAAAACCTTATACAAGTTAGACTTAGGATGTAGGAATATGTTGATCAATCTATTTCATGTACGTGTTTCACTATTTTTTTAATTATCAAAACATACATAGGCCCAATAGTTTTTTCCTTTTTGATGATGATAAAGTAATGCTCTTTGTGTACTATTCTCAACCTATTTTAATCAGTTCGGAGTCTAAACAAAGTATCAAAAGACACACATTAAATGAACCAGGTCAAAATCATGGGTCATAAATATTACACAATATATACACTTTTTTTTTGACATTATAAAAGATCTGTGTCAATTATGCAGACCAAGTCTCTTGAATTAGCAATTTTAAGCTCATGTGTATTGGGGCTATCATCTATTCAAATACTTTAAATTCCAACCTCAGTTAGATATTACAAAGTATTTGCAAAAATAGGAAAATAGCCAAAAGCTAGAGACTAAAATCAAATATTTTCATTTACCATTCATAAGACACACTATAGATTTTAAAAAAAAATTAAAAATAATATTAATGAACTTGTGATAAGAGTAGAAAAGATTTGGAAGAGTCTAAGGATGGATTTTAGTGAAGTTGGAGCATTAGATAGATGAATGAAGATCATTCTAGAGAAAGTCAAAGCCTTGTATGCTCCAGAGTTTGTAGTTTTTTTTTTTGATTCAGCCTCAAAACATGAATTTTCCTTTCTAAGAGCATCCTTCACAATATTATATTATACATGAAGCATATTCAAGGCCTTAAGATGAGAAGCATGAAGTGTTGCAATCTCATTGTGCTTAGAAATCAAGGCAACTTTTAGGTGCCACAGAAGATCTTGGACCTTCTTGAAGAACCAGGTATAACATCTTGAATCACACGTCTTAGAATCTCTAGTCCTTTGGATTGTACTATGATTGTCCAAAATCTTTCTAAGATGATATCACACTTGTTTTGAAATTAATTTGCACATAATAGTGCCTTTGACATCAAATTTATTTTTTGTATAGAAGAATTAGGCGCCTCAACTTGTTTTATAGGTGCACATATTTCAGATCCAACCCTTAATTATCCATCTTTATTCACCACTCCTAAATTCCTTTCTATAGTGAGGCCAAGGTTTCATCTAGGTTTCTTATTTTTTTCAATGCCACATATCCTTTATTTCAATCCATTTTTGAAGTCTACATTTTCTTCCATCATATCCGCGTGTGAAAGAAACTTTAGATTCTACCATTCACATGTCTTGAGTAAGCACTATTCATATATCATGTTTGATTTCTTACTTTCACTCAAACCTGCAAAATAATCAGAGGTTAGCTCTAGGAATGCAAACAAGTTTAGGTCCTTTCTTATAATCAAAGGTATGAATCAGACTTAATTTTGCCCAACTTGGCAACAAATTAGTAGATTTCTTTCTTTTAATAGATTTGAAACAATATCCTTTAGAAAGTTTTATATTTTTATTCATGAAACCTGTTGTAACTGAATTTTCAGTAGTGGGATGTCTAAGTTGTTCACAAATATAACACAAATCCTCAGTAACAATAATTTTTTTTATGAAAATATAAACTCTCCATGTTATTATGAGTCCTTTCAACTAGCTTATTTACAATTCTAGAAGACTGGGTCCATTTATTTTATCTTTCAAGATCCAATTTTAACTTTTATACTTCTAGATTCAGTTTTTTGACTTTTTCTCTTTCACAAAAAAATTCATCTTTACATTGCTTCAGTTCTTACTCAATTTTTTTTCTGATTTTCAGTCATCGCTCTATTTTTTCAGTATTTGATAACTTGATGATTTTAGATTTTATATCCATGTTAGATGAACCAAATTGACTAACCTATTCCTTTAAGATGCAGTTTTTTGTATTGGTGGCATTCTTGCAGGTCTCAAGATTAGTGTAATCAAACTTAAGACTTGCAAGAGCATTTAATACCTGATTCCTATCAGATGTTAGCTCATTAAAATCATCTATCAATACATTCATAAAGGAAAATAGTCTTTTCTTAAAATAAAGATGCAATTTTTCTTTACAATCAAGTAGACTTATCTCAGATTTAATTTCTTCTTCTTTCATTCCGAGTCATAGCAACCATCATAGCAAATAATTTCTTTCTTTTGGAGTCAGATTTCTCTTTTAGCTTTAATTTATTTTAACTCTTTATTTTTCTGTTCAATTTCCTACAATGGACAATACTTGATCATGTAATCTATATTTTCACACTTAAATTAACCATCTAGAGACTTATCATTGGATCAACACCTACTACTTGTTCCTTTCATATCCTGTCGCTTTTCTTTCTTAAAAAAATATTTAAAGTTCTTGGCAAGATTTTTAACATTCAGATCTGATTCTTCATTGTCAAACACCTTTAATGGTAGTTACTTATTCTTAATTCTCTCCTCTTTTTGAAGTTCTTCATATTCTTCTCATGCGTGTCCATAAGAGTGTCTTAATTGTAATGATGCAACTTGAGAGCCTGTTGTATTCATCTAGTCCAAGTCAACAAATAAGAATATACTTGGCTTTTGCATTCTTTCCTAGCATCTTGATTCATCCTCCTCATACTTATTCTTGTCTTTTAATACGTGTTTGTTTTCAACATCCTTATCCTTAGGATATTGAGGTCCATCGATAATTTTGTTTTAGAATTCGTAGTCCATATTCTGAAGGAAATATTTTCTTCATTCTTTCCACCTTAAGTAGTATTGTCCATTGAATAATGGAGGTCTATTGATGTCTTTTCCTTCACAATATTCAGTAGGTGGTGCAAAATTTATCTCTGATCTTATATTAAGGTGTTTGCCTCGTAGGATAACCTGCTCTGATACTAATTGATATTTCTGCATGTTCTGATAACTCACGTGAGTTATGCCTAATTTTTTCCTACGGATAGACATGGTCGCCTAACGTGTTACAATAGAAGCAGTCAAGAAAATAAGTTATGATCATGATAATTTGATGTAAAATACACCCAAATCTCAAAAAGTGTAAAAGATAACAACCTGTAACTCTATATTATTTAACCCCAACTTCACTAAACACAATGAACCTCTCAACTAATAAATACAAACTCTATAATCTAAGAAATTATAAACTCTAATTCCTAATGTTGAACAATCTTCTCAGACTATTGAAATCAACTTCAAGTTCCCCCACTTGAAAATCAAATTACAAAACTCTAGCAACCTTAAACTAAGTCCAATTCCTAAAAACGCATAAACCTCATAGGTTTATCTTCCCAACTCTTTAAGTTATTTCAACTTGAAGACTAAACTTCTAAACTAGTTTATAACACACTGATACCAAGAAAGCATGAAAATTATAATAAACTTTCTAATACCATATTAAATAGAATATAAGGCTATTAGACACATGAATGAAACATGTTTTTCAATCTGTTTCACTATATTAGGTTGCACTTCGATGGTAGGCTGAACTCTCTCAAAAAATGTTCTTGCTTATTTATTCATGTTATATCCTTTTTTCTCTCAATATGAGTGCATAAATCTGATTTTTAAAGTCATTGAATATCAATAACTCCCATTAATCTTCACAACCAAGTAGACTTTTGACTCCACAAGAATTTCCATGCTTCTTGGACTCTCCTTTTGAGAGTTGTAGTCAAGCACTAACTCTTCTTTTCAGCACATAATGATCTCCTTATGTTTATTTGAAGTAACAAACTTTTGGTCCTCAATTTTGCATATGTGACTTAATCCATAAAAAGTTCACTTGCAAGTTGAACTCTTTTGAAGCTATTTTTCATAAACCAGTTATGCTTACTTATTTCATGACCTCTCGTCAATTATCAAAACTTCACAAGTCCTAACAACCTTTATTTTGATTCTTTTTCCCTTTTCCTTCTAAGATTATATATACTCTTTATGATACCTTAATAAAAGTAAAGAAAAAAAAATTTAAGATTAAAAGAAAAGGATAATTTTTGAGACATGAGTAATTTAATCCTAATGTATGAGATTATATAGGCAAAATTGACCGAGGGCGTCCATGTAAATTGAGTTCGACATATGAATTAGACTACTGATTTGTGGGAGAGATGTATCAACAGGACTAAGAGCCATCATATTATTTTAAAGCATATATCACTTTCAGTGTGTCTAGGGGATAATTTTATTAACTAAATCAAACTTGTCCTTTACAATATGGAAAAGATACGAGCTTGCAAAAAATAATAAAAAACTAGTAAGTATATATTTAGAACTAATTTGTAGGGGTGCGCGGATTTAGTAGATCAAATAGATTTATTAGGTTTGTAGTGAATCTATTTTTATTAGTGCGTGGATATTTTTTAAATTTTGTTTCAATATCTTTTAATAATTTACTTTTTTCGCAAGATATATTCATTAATTATTTTATCCTGTAGTAATTGCAGAGTTACAAATTTCTGTATAATAATTTATCCTATCTGTGCTATAATGTATATCTAATTCTAGATTTTCAATGTTATTTATTATCTTGTGCTGTTCTTCTCGTAGTGAGTTTTTTAAACTATATAAACTATCACATGTGCTTTTATCTAAATTTTCTAAGTTTTTTTCTATCCATGCTAATTTTTCTTTTAGGTCTTCCATTATTTTTCTAATTCGGTTTCTATAATTAATTTCATTATTTAGATTTTCTTGATTTTCTCTAGTTTGTCTAATATATTCTAACATTTTTTAATCTGAATAATATCCTTCTGGGTAAATTTCCTCGTATAACTGTTCTAGACAATTTTTAGTTTCAATTTCATAGCTTATTACTTCTTCTAATATTATTTTCTTAATATCTATTATTTCTATATCTTTAAGTATATATAAGATTAAAACTTTAAGATAATCTAGGTAATCTATCTTTTAAAATTAATTTTAT
>NW_025867734.1:0-2542 GCF_002878395.1 Capsicum annuum
AAACCAACCTATGGGCGATCTACACCACCTCCTGTAAAGAGCTTCAAATGGGGCCATTCCAATAGTAGCATGAAAGCTGTTATTGTAAGCAAACTCAACTAATGGCAAGTGCTCATCCCAACTACCTTTAAAGTCAAGCACACAAGCTCTCAACATATCTTCTAAAGTCTGAATGGTTCGTTCGGCTTGACCATCGGTTTGAGGATGGAAAGAAGAACTTAAACGGACTTGGGTACCAAGACCCTTCTGAAAAGATTTCCAAAACTGAGAAGTAAACTGAGTACCCCTGTCAGAAATAATAGCCAAAGGGACTCCATGAAGTCTGATGAGTTCCCGAATATACAGTCTAGCATAGTCTTCAGCTGTAAAAGATGAATACACTGGCAAGAAATGAGCTAATTTTGTTAACCGATCTACTACAACCCAAATCGAATCATGATGGCGATGAGAAGAAGGTAAACCAACCATGAAATCCATATTCACTTCTTCCCACTTTCAAGTAGGAATGCTAAACTCTTGCATCACACCAATGGGCCTTTGGTGTTCTATCTTAACTTGTTGACACGTAGAATATTTTGACATAAATTCTGCTATGTTCCTCTTCATACCGTTCCACCAATAAATTTCCCGCAAATCATGATACATCTTAGTAGCACCGGGATGAATGGAATATCGCGTGCCATATGCTTCCGCCATAATTCTCTGCCTCGAGTTATCAATATTCGGAACACAAAGTCTATCTTGAAATCTCAATACGCCATCTCCCCCTTGGGAGAAAACCTCTACCTTTTAGTCTTTAACGGATTCTTTTAACCTAACCAAGGTAGGATCCTTGTCTTACTTCTCCTTTACTTTCGAAACTAAAGAGGAATCAGAACCACTTTCAACTCTTATGTTACCCTCAGCATCACCAAACAACCTAACTCCCAACCTAGCCAAGCGATGCACCTCACGGGCTAACTCTTTCTTATCATTTTCTACATGCGCTACACTACCCATAGACTTCTGACTAAGGGCATCCGCCACTACATTGGCCTTGCCCGGATGATACAAGATACTCATATCATAACCCTTCTGGGTGAACATATACTGCAAGCTTTTATGATCCATGAAGACATCTACGTGCACACCATACAAATAATGTCTCCAGAGTTTCAAAGCAAAGACCACAACAGCTAATTCAAGGTCATGAGTAGGATAACTCTTCTCATGAGGCTTTAACTGTCTAGAAGCATAGGCTATAACCTTACCTTTTTGTATTAAAACACAACCCAAACCCACTCTGGAAGCATCACAATAAACCACAAAACCATCAACACAGGGGCTGAAGTGAGTCGAGTCTTCAACTCCTGAAAACTCTTCTCACAAGATTCTTACCACAGAAACTTCACTTTATTTTGGGTCAAACGGGTCATAGGAGACGCAATAGAAACGAAGATAATAACTAGCTATACCCAAGAAACTTCGGATATCAGAGGGAGAAATAGGTCTAGGCCAACTCTTTATAGCCTCTATCTTTTGAGGATCAACTGTAATACCTTCAGAAGAAACAACATGACCCAAGAAATCTACGGACCTTATCCAAAACTCAGATTTGCTAAACTTGGCAAACAATTGATGAGCCCTAAGAGTTTCCAGCATAATTCAAAGATGGTCTGCATGATCGACCTCACTTCGGGAGTAAACAAGTATGTCATCTATGAACACGAAACAAACAAATCCAAATACTGCTTAAATACTCCGTTCATAAGATCCATGAAAGCCACAGGAGCATTGGTTAACCCGAAAGACATCACTAGGAATTCAAAATGACCATAACAAGTTTGGAAAGCTGTCTTAGGAATATCACATTCCCTAACCTTGAGTTGGTGATAAACGGATCTAAGGTCTATTTTCGAAAAATAGCTAGCACCTTCCAGCTGATCAAACAAGTCATCAATTTGAGGAAGTGGGTACTTGTTCTTGATAGTTACCTTGTTAAGTTGACGGTAATCAGCGCACATACGCAAGGTACCGTCTTTCTTCCGCACAAATAGAACAAGTGCACCCCAAGGAGACGCACTGGGCCTTATGAAACCCTTATCTAAGAGATCTTTGAGTTGCTCTTTCAACTCTTTAAGTTCAGCAGGAGCCATATGATACGGAGGAATGAAAATAGGCTGAGTATCGGAAAGAAGGTCAATCCTGAATTCTATCTCTCTATCAGGAGGTACTCCAGGAAGATCTTCCAGAAAAACATCAAAAAAATCATTAACAACACTAATCGACTGAATGGTCGGGGTTTCAGACTTGGTGTCTTTAACCCGAACCAGATGATAAAAGCAACCTTTGGAAATCAACTTCCTAGCTTTGAGATAAGATATAAAACGATCTTTAGGAGTCACAGAACTCCCGGACCATTCGAAAATAGGCTCATCAGGAAACTGAAACTTAACCACTCGAGCACGACAGTCTATAGACGCATAGCACGAGTGAATCCAATCCATACCCAGAATGATATCAAAATCAACCATATCTAGCTCCATCAAATCAGCATACGTAA
>NW_025867735.1:0-1620 GCF_002878395.1 Capsicum annuum
TTATTAACCTCAACTACATCTAAACATACTAGCAACCTAAGGTAATATTATCCTAAAAGGATAGAGAATATTTCACCTTAAAGGTCAATTCACCCTCTTATCTCCAAACTCATAATAATAATAAGTCATGTTGTTCTACCCACAATCACATCCTAACATCCCTATCTAACATACAACATATATATTGCACTATCTCATGAAGTAAAGTAGACAAAAGCCTACCTCGATGACGAACTATAATCATTAATTGGCACAAATCATGTGCCTTCACTCCACAATACCGAAATGTCATCACTATATCAAAAGAGTAATCCACACTTTGTTAGGAGTAAAACAAGACCAATATTGTTATATTAAAGTAGGGTTTAAAAATGGACCTTGAAAATAAGCATTAAAATTAAAAGGGTAAAACCATAATTTTACTTTAGAAATATATTCCCTATACTAATAATGGTCTATAGCTGAAACCCAAAACAAAATGAGATTAAAACATGGATTAAATCAAGGAAAAAATTATTTTCAAGATTTACAAGCAAAAACTCCCAAAAAACCCTTTTGAAATAAATAATTTAAAAGTCTTACAAAGATGAGATTGAGTGAAAAGTAATCATTATAAGATTTGAAACTTATCTGTGGTAGAAATCTAAAAAATGCCATTGTAATTGCCCAAATCAAGCTCCCAAGACCCAATGTGAAAATGGGGTTTTGATTCTTAACTTAGGTGGAAATCACAAAAAATAAAATAAAAGTTCTTGGGAAATGGGGGAAATAGTGTTCTAAATAGATAGATAATTATTATATGAGAAAGGTCATTAAAAATTGTCATAATCGGAACATTCTAGCTCTCAATATATCAAAAAAGCTGAAACGGTTCAATTTGGGTCTTATACTAATCAATGAATTAAGTGTAGTGCCCCTTTAGGTTATTTTTTATGATTCCACTTATTTTTAAAGTTAAGAGGTTTTCCACAGCTTTCACAAGTCATTTATAACTTTCTAGAAGTAATAGTTTGGTTACTAGGAAGTTCATTATGTTTTTAGAACTATTTTCGTGCTTAGAAGTCTTCATTAGTTCCAAATAGTCATCAAGCACAAAATTAAGTAAAATAATGTCAAATATGAATTATGAATGTAGCACTAGCTTTGGAATATCAATTTTAGGTTGGGTAGACCTTTAGTTCCAGTCGTTCTACACCCAAACTCATTTTGACCTTTTGGATAGAAAATTAATAAATTGGAAATTGGACTGTGGGTTTTATATTTGATCGAAATAACCTTAGATAGAAACTACAACTTTATGAATACTTCTAAAATATCTTAATCAATGTGGTTACATATTTCGTTTGATCATATTTGACTTTGAATGTACCCTGAGGCATTGGTCAAAACATGGAAAAAAATTATTCCAAGTTTCAACAATCATCTGGTGCCACAAAAGTACCATGATCTCAGCCACCGTAGTCATGATAACATGAATAGAGGGCTTGTGAATGGGTATTTAAATGTACTTTTAGTTGAGAATTTTCTATTTCCTCTCTTTTTTGGAGTCACATAAACCTTAAAAGGGTGTGTAGTCCATAAATTAAGTCTTGCGTGTTGATTGGGAGCTTGAATAACTTG
>NW_025867736.1:0-2147 GCF_002878395.1 Capsicum annuum
ACAAGATTATGAAGAAGAGGAATTATTAAACAGTATAGAAAACTTACACATATATTATGAATATCAATATTACTTAGATTCAGATGGATATTATTCAGAATAAATAAATGTTAGAATATATAAAAAAAATTAGAGAAAGCAAAATTGGATATATGAAGAAGTTAATTACAGAAATCAACTTGAAATAGAAAAAAGACAACTAGAAGAAAAATTAAAATGAAATTAACCTTAGAAAAACAAGATACAGATAATGATTTATTTAATACATACGAAAAATTATTTAATACAAATGGAAAATTACCTATACATGAACAACAAATATTAGTTAATCAGATAAAGAACATAAACCTACGCATTAAATATAGCAAAGTTAGAATAAAATACTACACAGAAATTGCTAGAATTTCAATAGGATAAAATAATAAACTACACAAATTAATGAATACATCTTGCGAAAAGAATAAATCATTACAAAATATTAAAACTAAACTATATAGTTTATACCTAGAATACAAAAGATTATATAATACTAACGAAGATCCTAAAACATTAGATAATTTAATAATAACTATTTATCATCTAGTAAAGTTAGCATGCCTAATCCGCACATTAGATAATTTAATAATAACTATTTATGAATATCGATAAAACTAACACAAATAGACTTAAAATAAAATATAGAAAAGTTAAGAAATATCCACGCACAAAGAAAAATAGATCCATTATACATATAAAAGATCTATTTCACAAGTTAGGTATCCGCACCCCCTACTAATGGTATCAGAGCCTATATATTTAAAAATACAGCAGCATATATGTTTGAAAACTGAGAAATAGAACAATGAAAAGAGTTGGTGAGATGATGGACATATTTCCTTTTGAGTACCAAAATTGTTTCAATGGGAAAACTTAGGCAGGGAGAGTTATATATAATTTCTTATTCAAATTTAAAAATTTGAAGTCAAAAAAATAATTAATGACACTCTAATCTCTTTCTCTATGAACTTTATAAATATATTAAAGTATTCAAAAATGAAGTAAAGAACAGAATTATTGAATTAATGACACTCTAATCTCTTCCTCTATACACTTTATAAATATAAAAAAGTTTTCAAAAATGAAGTAAAGAAAAGAACTAATGACACTCTAATCTCTTTCCCTATAAACTTGATATTTTGTCTCAGAATTAAATAATAATGAGTGTAGTGGTTTACTTTCTATTTCCAAAAATAGAATTTCAACTTACTCCTCCCATTTCAGTTACTTGACTATATATATATATAGTTATTTTAATTTATTTATCAAATTTATAAAATTAAGAGGACTAGAGTCAACTTCAAACAAGAACCTCTTCTAGAATTTGTAGAATTACATGGATCAAAACCTGTCAAATTAAATGTCTTTTATTTTCTTTCGAACGTCATCGTCTATTCATTAATTTGATTTCGAAGTAAAAAATTATAGTAGTTTTACTAAAAGATGTCAGTGCCAGAAGCTTTACGAAGTCAATGACCGTAGTAGCAATAATGTGACCGCTATAACGAAACCACTATAGCGGTTATGGGATCACTCCAATGATGGCAAGGTGGAATACCCAATTATCAGTTATTTCGAGTTTTATAAAATAAAACTCAAATATAAAAAGAACTTCGTCCCATAGCCTTAGTGAGACGATTTTCCCTCAGATAGGGTGAACGTTCTTCATCAAAGAAATTCTTCAATCAATTACTTTGTCTAGTAATTCTTTAACACGCTTGTATACACGTAATTTTGTCCTTTCCCAAAAATATTTTAATTATTTTTATTTTATTTTTATTTTTTTATTTTTTATTTTTATTTTATTCACCTTACCATACTTTTGTTTAATTGATAATTTCTCTCCAAAAAAAAGAATTGAAAATAATTAAATACATAGCATCTTTGTCACCTCACTATGCCACCTCAACACCTCACTTTCCATTTTTCATTGGATACATGCAAAAGGCACACGCCCTACTCGTTTTTCCACACGCCACCCTCATCTTTCCACATGCCACACTAACTTTTCCACATGCCACACACTTATTCCCACAAGCCACCAATTATATGCTTTCACATAGGATAATAAATAAAGAAAAAGAAAAAACAAATAAAAAATATAAAAGGAA
>NW_025867737.1:0-3412 GCF_002878395.1 Capsicum annuum
TGACTTGACTAAAAGCTATGTCTTCCAAGAGTAAAAGAGAATGACTCAACTAGAAGGTACATCTTCTAGGAGTGAAGGTTCAATTTAAGAAGTGTATCACCCAGCAAATGAAAACTAAAATCTCTAGACAGGAAAGTGTGTCTCCTAGGGATATAAGATGATAAATTTTTACCATGGTTTGATTATCAAACCTATGCAACAACATTTCTTCCTGCATTTGTAAAAGAGAGAAATTAGGGGCCTTGATGTTTAGGCTTTGAAATCCTTGATTTGAAGGTGTTATGTGTTCCTGTTTTATGCAAAGAAAAGTTGTGAGTTTAAAAACATGGAGGAAAGTTTGTGGCTTTGGCTTTCGTGGAAAACACTCTTACCGTCCTCACTTTTAACCTTGCTTCCAACCATTACATATATCATTGACTTGATGCATCTTTGACCCAAACTCAGATTATTAAGAGTGACTTTGAAACAAATACAATATCTTTGCTTTGCCATGCTCCTCAGATAAACCCTTTGAACTTTGGTATTTCCATGAGGTCCCAGACTTGTCTGTTGATAGAACTTTCTGTATGCCTTATTTTGGCTCACAATTATATCTCTTTCATGTGTTGGCCTTTTGTCTCACTTTTTGCAATTGAAGAAGCTGGTAGCTAGTTTTGAAATCTTTTCTCACTTATTTTGACATGGACTTAACTTAAAGACAAGAAATGAAAAAAATAATGACAATTTTTGTTTGGATGACTGACCCAAGAAAGATAAAATAAAAATAAAGAGAAGAAAGAAAAGACAATGAATGTCCCATTTTGAAACAAAGAAACGATAAATTCATCTAAAAATGACAGTCAACACTAATGATTATGCCATGCATTTTGGATTAAGCAGCTTGATCTTTTCATCCAAACTTTCTACCCATTGTTGTTGATTTAATGGCCTTGAAACTGAGTTGCTTCCTTAGGTCAATTGTATTTAAGACCCCATTCGGCTAGTGGTGCCTTGAAGGGTTTTCACCATCAAGCTTCTCTCATTTTCTTTTCCTCAGCTCACCATTGTCTTATGGTGTCTGTAAGGGTTTTCCACTAATGAGACTCTCTTATCTTCATTTCCCTTAACTCACAGTCGTCTTATGGTGCCCGTTAGAGTTTTCACCAATAAGACTCTCTCATTTTTATCTCTCTCAACTTACCATCGTCTTACGGTGCCTGTGAGGGTTTTCACCAATAAGATTCTCTTATTTTTATTTCTCTCCTGATTTCTTATGTTGAAAAAGACAAGTAGTTCCCAAATGCATCATCATATCTGTTGCATGCTTAGCTTTAACATCATCAAAGATTGATCTGAAGGTCTTTCTTTGGTTGTAACTTGACTTTTGGATAGAGTTAGAAAGAAAGGATGGTATGGGGCCCAAACGACACTTGAAGTGGGGTAGGACTTACAACTTTTGGAATCGACTCAAACAATGAGGATTAACTAATGCGCCAGTTTCTTTTGTCTGGGTGACTCTAAATTATTTATATTGGTAGGACCGAGCTCAGAGTAAGGCAGCCTACGTAATTCACCCCCGAGAGAGGATAATCAGGTCATGCGTAGTTCTGGCAGCTTGTTCTTTTGCTTGATTTTGATTTTTTTTCTTTTGTTGACTCTTTTTCTCTTTGGGACTTTTCTGACTTTATTTTTCTCAATGCTCTTCTTTTTCTTTTTTTTCTGAAACTTTTCTGACTCTACTATTTTGCTCGACACCTTTTCTTTTGAGCTTTGTTAACTCTATATTGATTCCAAAAGAGGTGTATGAAAGAAAATAAAACTAAGTCTAAAATGGGATAAACAAAGGATGACACAATGTTTGGATAACAGAATGAAATACCTTCGTCATATCAATCTTTAAAAATGCAAGTACATAACATGCAATTTGAAAGTTGGAGATGAAGATCATGTGCAATATCTTTTACAGCATTAACTTTAACTGAGTCTGTGCGTCGCTACTTCTTCTGCACTTTGCTAGCATACAACTCCACTTTTATTGTACATTTCTTACATTGAATGACTCATGATTTCGTGGAGCTGATTTTCTTTCTGTTCCTCTTGACATAGAATCACACATCCACTGTTTGACCTAATTGAGGCATGACTTACAATTGATGACCAAGTTATTCTGGTGATTCTCAAAACAATTGCCTTAGTTTTGAAAGAAGGTTTCAACATGGTCACCAAATTTCTTAACACGCTACCTATTTCTCACATGCTTTTTCCAACTTTAGCCCTCTGATTTAAAGTTCATGCTCAAATTGGATTTTAAGATATAGCGAAGAATTCCACCAGCATGTCATATCACTAAAGCCAACATAAAATGTACTATGTAAAGAAAACAAACAAATAACATATATTTAAATACAAAGGAAAAAAACACTTTATTTAGTTGAAATAAAAGATAGAAAAGGTTTGACCATAAATGACAAAAGGGACAAAAACAAGATAGATCCCGAACTACAACCCTGAAATAATTCGGATAACAGAAAATAAGACAAAACAAACTACCAGACCTCTTCCTAGGAGGAAGAGGTGACTTCTCAATTTCTCAGCCTGGCATCTTAGCCACTGATTTGCATATCAGCATGACTAGAGCTTTCCTTATAGTTAATATTCTACACCATAATTGATTTATCTTGAATCATCTTTTCAATTTCTCTTTTCAAAGCACGACAATCTTCAATACTGTGACCCTGAACATCAGAATGATATGCACATCATACATTAGGATCCAAACTTCTTGAATATGGGTCAGGAGTATATCCAAGAAGAAGAGCGGTCATGCCCTGCTATACCAATCTCTGGAATAAACTGGCATAGGATTCCCTAATAGGAGTGAAATTATCTTTTTCCTTCCTCCTCTTTGCATACTCCAGCCTTGGATAAAACTTGGATTTAGAGGTTCCTTGGTAAATTTGTCGGGTTCAATGACGATGTTGAGGGATAAATGCATGTCATTGTGGATAAGAAGATGGATGAGCATACAATTCTGCATTGTTCAAAGGATATTGAGGAAGTGGAATGGTATTTAGTGGATTTTGGGGAAAGAAACCTTGTTGCAAGTGGTTATGTGGATCTAATATATAAGCTCGAGATTGAGGCTGACAGTATTGGAGGGTTGGACCTCTCAAACTCTTCTTTGGCCCTGGCATGACAATAGGTGCATTTTTTTTCTGCTTTCCTTCAGTTTCTCTTGGTTGATTGCAATGTCGTCCCAAAAGTTTCACAGAATCCTTCTGTCCATCAGGCTCCCCAAATTTTGATGTCTCAAAGCTGAGAGAAAGGTTAACACTAGAAGACATGCCCCAGTTTTTATATGAAACATCTTCATAGCCCATAAGTCCAGTGGAATTTTTCATATCATTTTCTACACTCTTAAATTTCCCAACCA
>NW_025867738.1:0-2421 GCF_002878395.1 Capsicum annuum
TTTTCATCCATGGAGTCCAAGTAACCCTTTTTAATTATAAAATTATAACATTTTCAAGTTATTATATTTTAAATTATGATTTCATCCATGAATCTCCATGTACTATTGATTTATACCATGTTACCATGAAATTATTGTTATTATTCAATCCTTCATATTTTAATGTTACCACTTATTAAATTAAACCATGACTTAGTGCTTTCCATGTTAAATTCATGTTATTTATACCAGTCCCATAGTATTCCCATGATTTGACTAAGCTATGAACTACAAGTGTTTAATAAAATGCCTACAAGAGTAATTGTCTTATGAAATCCTTCATGCTATGTCCTTCAATGTTTTAGTGTCATGCTACTATTATTGTTTTGAGCCCTGGGGTGTTGAATAGCCAAAAATCATAGTTGTTTATTTAGTCTAGTCTCAGTATATTATAGAATAGCCTTCAGAGTATACTATGAGCATTATCAGAATAGTCAGATATCAGTCAGTATATTTCAGAACAATCTAGTATTTCAGTGTCTTTTAGTTGAGAGTAGGATTTAGCATCGAGCGAGTGTAAGGATGGCGTCTTTCCCATTAGATAGGCAGAGTCGTGAGTAACAGTACCTATATCCCAGAACTGCATAGCCAGTGTAGGATATGAGTAGTCACCCATCAGATTAAACTTTGCATGTCGCGTGTCGCGTGTTGTGATTTTAAGTTCGAATCGTTAAACACCATCATTTTAGTCCCTAGCATGTCGCGGAGCCAGTGTAAATAACAATTGTCAATTTCCAATTTGACTCCATGATCATGGTGCATCGCAGAGCAGACCAATTTCCTGTTTGTCCATTTTCAGTGGGCCTCTGTGATGTTGGCACGTTGCGGAGGTGGCAAATTTGGCATCCAAAGGCTTACCGCGGTAGTGGCTCATCACGACATTTGTCCAGGTCCCAATTGTTCTTTTCCAATGGCTTGGCGCAATAGTGGCGCATCGCGCTAAGGCCAAAAATTGGGACATTCAGTTTTCAGCTTCCGTTTTTAAATTTGTTTAGGGGTATTTGGGTATTTTTCCAAGACTATAATTAACCTAAAACATGAAATTTAATCCCTAAACACCCCAAGTAGTCACCATTATTCAATTTCCTCTCAAATTAAAGATCCCCCTTTTCAAGAACAAGAAATCCTAACTCTCAAATTCAAGACCAATCCTCACGAATTCATCAAGAAATTTAAGAAATTAATTATCCCAGGTATGTTAGATGTTCATCCATGGATCATTTTCATCCATGGAGTCCAAGTAACCCTTTTTAATTATAAAATTATAATCTTTTTAAGTTATTATGTTTTAAATTATGATTTCATCCATGAATCTCCATGTACTATTGATTTATACCATGTTACCATGAAATTATTGTTATTATTCAATCCTCCATGTTTTAATGTTATCGCTTATTAAATTAAACCATGACTTAGTGCTTTCCATGTTAAATTCATGTTATTTATACAAGTCCCATAGTATTCCCATGATTTGACTAAGCTATGAACTACAAGTGTTTAATAAAATGCCTACAAGAGCAAATGTTTTATGAAATCCTTCAGCTATGTCCTTCAATGTTTTAGTGCTATGCTACTATTATTGTTTTGAGTTGTAATGCCCTGAATCTGATACCTGGAATGCTACATGATTCTCATGACCTCGAAGGACCACAAGCTAACCCATGACTGATATCTATACCTGTATACTGCATGATATACTATATAAATACGGATACATAAACTGAAAGACCATAATGTTCAAATTTGATAAATTACATACTGTAGTCTGAAAAGCCTATAAAACATGACTGTCTGAGTAAGGAGTTGGTGGGACATGTCCCCAACTAACTCTAACTAATAAATTAATTAATGAGATAATAAAGTACTAGTCATGTCCTCGAATGATAAGGACTCACTGCTAACTCTAATTGTTGAGACTGGAATGCTACTGATGCTCTGGAGCTCGTGTCTCTGAACCTATGGTATAAAACACCATAGTGCGAATACGTCAGTACAATTGAATATACTGGTATGCATGTGAATTAGGATGAATGTCAAGGGTTTATATGCATGAGCTACTCTAACTGACTGGATAACATGAACGTGAGAATGCATACATGAATATATAATAACTATAACTGGGTTTGTGATAACATGATTATTGAGTCTGAGTACTGATTACATGAGATACTGATAGCTGCATAACTGATACTGAGTGAATGTATCTGACAGTCTAGATTTTGATAGAACTTATTGAGTTCTGTATTGTTCTGAGTTGATAGTATCTGACAGCCCTAAATTCTGTAGAACTATCAGAGTTCTATTACTGAGACTAAATGATTGTATCTGACAGTCTTGATTCTGTAACTAAAACTGTGAGAAGTAGTCATCTAACCGACATGC
>NW_025867739.1:0-1188 GCF_002878395.1 Capsicum annuum
AAGATCCAGGGATCAACTGCAGCGTTGCTCCCGGTCTTCTAAGTTTGGCTTCTCCCTACCATCTACAAGCAAAACACAGAATTAGGTTCAGGAAAAGACACATTTCTGCAGTAGTGATTAATGATGTGGAACAATTAATTCAAAATAAAAAGCTTTATGAAGCTCAGCATGAAAAAATATGTCCACATTCCAAAAACAATGCAGAATGGTTGTTCATAGATAGGAAGCTAAATGGCGGGATTACATAATTGTTTCAGATATAATGGTTAATATAATTGGCTTGTTTGACTAATATAAAAGTGGGGAAAGCCACAGACACAACTTTCACATGCAACTCCAAACAAAGTACTTTGGACTATAGAGGTACTTATTGTCACACCCCTTTTTCAACATCCAAAAGATCGTATTTTAGTTTTGAAAGGGTTTTATTATTAAGGTAACAAAAATGAAAAAAAATTGTTTCAAAAAAAAAAAGGATTATTTACATTATTTTTTCTTATTCAGAGTCGCCACTTGGCATAATCCGGTGTGCCAAGTCACCTTTGGAAAATCCTTTTCGAAATGGTTTGACTCTAATAACTGATCCGCGAACAGAGATTCCGGCTAAGGAATTCTGTTGACCGAGGGGAAGGTGTTAGGCACCCCTCGATCCCGTTGTTCGACCACGGTCGCTTGGTGGAGCGTATCGGCTAATTTGACATTACAAATGTACAAACCACATAAACACACAAAACAAGCAAACAAACAAATCACACAAAATTCAAAACAAACCAAAATAATGTTCAGTCCAAATTATACAATCCAAAATAAAAGAGGTGCTGAAATATAAAACCTATTCTATTCTAAACTAATCCTAAGCTAAACTCCAACCGACGTTCCGGGCCTTGATCACGAGCCTCCTTTGCGTACATGCTACTTCGGGGCATTCCCCGGATAAATCAATACAAATCCTTCGGGGCATTCCCCGACCAAATGAGTACAATTTAAACTTTTTGTGCAATAAAGTAGAACGTACCATTCACGCACATATTCAAACACTCCAACAAATCGTTATTCCTGAATTTGCCTACCCGACCTACATTTGCCTACCAAGTTCAACGTATCACAATTCTATCATGTTCAACATTATCAATACATCAAAATTAATCAATAATCATTTTCCTCTATTTTTAATCCCCACCCTATTTC
>NW_025867740.1:0-1830 GCF_002878395.1 Capsicum annuum
TAAAGCTATTATTCTAATCTAGACTCTAAAAGAATATGTATGTTGATTCATATCAATTAATTAGAAATTAATTCTAGTGAAGAGAGACCCATATAAATGACATGAGGATTTTCAGTCCTCTGCTCTACCAACTGAGCTATCCCGACTATTCCCAATCTAGATTTTTTATCAAGGTTGGGACTGGTAACTCGAGGATTTTCAGGGCTATACCAATCCCAATTCGAACCTTAAACACAAGGATTTAGAGTCCCCCGGTATTCCTAATTGGAACTGGTGGGAAAAGGATTTACAATCCTTTGGTCTACCAATCCCAATTGGAACCTCGAACATGAGAATTTTCAGTCCTCATTAACAGGAGGATTTAGAGTCCTCTGGTCTTCCCAATTGGAACCATTCGTTAACATGAGGATTTTTAGTTCTCTGCTTGTTACTCTAATTTTATCTTAACAAATTTGATCTTAACATATAAACGGGTCTTTGTCAATAGGTCTTTGTCAATTAAAAGGACAAAAGTCGATTAAAATTTTTTATCAAAGCCAGGGAATTTCTTCGATTTTCAAAAAGATGACTTTGTAAGTTTCAGTATTGAGTAATGATATTAGTAATCATTCAACTAGGGATTCCTTGCTCAAAGATGTTCAGTTCTATGTGTATCATATATATCACTTAAGAGAAAGCCATTTACGCTAAAATCCATTTCTAAAAGAAAAATCCATTTCTAAAAGAATAGAGTGAATGAGAAAGATAAGTAATTTGGAACTGCTAAGGAAAGGGGGTCGGAGAAATAGTTAGGGTTTCAAATAGTCTTATTGGGGATAGAGGGAATTGAACCAGCACGATTTTAAAAGTCGACGAATTTTCTCTTACTATAAATTTCATTGTTGCCGGTATTGACATGTAGAACGGGACTCTATCTTTATTCTGGTCCGATTAATCAGTTCTTCAAAAGATCTATCAGACTATAGAGTGAATAATTTGATCAGGGATTCGGGTCGTCATTAATCATTGGATATAGTATTCAATACGTATGTATATACGTTTATCCTTCACTACATTCTTTTTCTTTCTGAAGTTTCGATGTAAAGATTCCTCTACCAACACATTTAACTCCATTTGTTAGAATAGCTTTCATTGAGTCGTTGCACCTATCCTTTTTTTCTAAACCTTTATTTGTTTTCAGAAAATAGGATTTGGCTCAGGATTGCCCATTTTTGTTCATTCCAGGGTTTCTCTGAATTTGAAAGTGATCACTTAGTAAGTTTCCATACCAAGGCTCAATCCAATTTAGTCCGTAGCGTCTACCGATTTTGCCATATCCCCCTTTCTTTTTGTTTTGAGATTAGGATCTCGTTTTGATGTCATTCATTTTTCTTTTTCTTTCATTTATACTGGAACCGTTGAATTCATTAGATACCGATTCCTATCTCGAAAACGTGTTTTCTCCTCTTTGATTTTCTTAACTATCTTCTATAGGCGACCTTTTTTTATCCAATCAAAAATGATTTTATCATTTCGGAATCCGTAATTCAATATAGATGGATCTATACCCCATCTATATGTCCCTCTTCCTCTCATTTTGCCATTCAATTTGGAATACTTGAATGATCGATTCTTGTTTTTTATCTTCACTTTCGCCTGAAAGTGGAGGAATGTCTCATTAATTATAACTAACCATTCCATTAAACAATTTTGAAATAAATATAGAATGAGAGATATATATGATATAGAATCAAATATAGAACTGTAATAAAAAAGATTTCAAATGCCAAAAAAAGAAATGAAGAAGAATATTTACCATTCAAATTGAAAATGAAAATAAAAAGAATATTA
>NW_025867741.1:0-1412 GCF_002878395.1 Capsicum annuum
TAAGTTAGGATCTGTGTGCTCCATGGTTAGAGCCTCTTTTGGTGTATTCTTCTTTCTTTCCTTGGTCTTTCGTTCTGTTATATTCCTAATAACTTTGGCTTCTGCCATTTAAATGGTCTTTGAATGTAGTTCGCGGATGTTGAGTACAAGGTGAAGATTAGCCAAGCTTCCCTGAATCCATAGGCAGGCAAGAGAGAACCAAGTGAACTAAAAGATCTTAGTAGCTAGAGGAAAAGAAAGCAAAAGCGATTCCCGTAGTAGCGGCGGGCAAAATGGTTGCTGCCTAAATCATGAAAACGACCGTTTTAAACATTAGGGATCGACATCATCGTTTCTCCCAAGTCCTACAATGGCCAGCAGTCTATCTTGGTAGCAGTGGATTCTTTCACCAAATGAGTTGAGGTAGCAATACATCCGATCCGGCCTGAAAGGGAAGAGATAAGAAAAGAAGGAATAGGTATAGCTCACATCTTAAGTATAGTTAGTTCATTGAATGACTTATTGAGAAGCTAGGGCCTACTTTCGTACCAAAGGGTTGAGACTTTCTTTCTGGGATAGATAGAATGGGCTCCTACTCTCTTTCAATCGTCGATGCTAAAAACAAAGACAAAGAGTGCGTAGACCCGAGGGGAGGTTGAGTCAGCAGCTGGTTTTTCCGGAATAGGAATAAAGGATGCTATTGAATCTTGTTGTTGAAGGGCATTTTAGAAATTAGATGGAATGAGTCTTAGTTTCCATATTGCCTGCACTTGTTTAGTCTACTGTCTCATGGTTTTTAGGGAGATAGAGAAAGCTACAAAACTCTATTATCTATCTTTTAATTTCAAATTATATACCTAAGACAAGAAGAAATTCAGTTTATTTTCCTAATTTCAAGAAAAGAAGAACTTACTCTTGGTGATAAAGGCTTCTTGATTCGTAATCAGGAATATAGGTCAAAAAAGAGTTATCCACAACTTTAGTTTTGATTCTTTCTATAATTAGATCTTCTATCACCAAAGAAAGGGCAGTCGGACTCCTTCTTTCGGGAGCTATTTTTGGGGCTTTTAAAGCAGGTGACCTTTTCGAACGAAGTACTATTATGGAGAGTATACATGACTTGGCTCTCAAAAAGCTGAAACAAAAGATCGAATCGGAAGGATCACTTGTACGTAATAGAATTGAAATCAAGGCAAATTCCCCTGATGGGAGTGAACATAGGAATTCCCCGACGAACGAATGCAATACATGGAAGGATGGAGGATGTAGTACTGGACAGCTTTACCTACGACATTTCCTACTCCTACTTTTCATACAAAGAGAATGGGCAGCCTGGAAAACTTGGAATGATTACAGAATGCTTACCGCCTTCGGTACCTTTACCCGGGAGTAGAAAAAAAGCAAATAAATCTCTCTTGTACTGGAGAGTTTTC
>NW_025867742.1:0-3360 GCF_002878395.1 Capsicum annuum
TATTATTATATTTAAATAGCAACCTAAGTTAATTCAATTATCTTCTCAAATTTATTTAAATTCTAGCCAACCTTATATCTAATTGATGCCAATTTTAAACTATTTTTGAATTCAATTTGGTTCATTTTTAAACTAATTTTTAATTTTCTTTTTAATTTTAATCACAGCCATCGATCTCATGAGATTGACGACTGAGATTTAATCTTATTTTTCATATGAAAACACCCAAATACCAAAATCCTAATCTAACTCTGAAAAACTTCTGCTGCATCTTTCTCTCTGGCTCTCTCTGATCGCCTTCATCATCGTCGCCATCGTCGGTGATAAGCGGGCCAAGCTGTCCGCACCACCGCCTCGTGAAATAGCCGCCGAAAACCACCCTCATTGTCACTTCATCTTTTGCGATGGATTATAAGGTAGGATTAACGGTAAAATATAGAGAAGAAAATATTTCTACCAAAGCGAATTTCGAATGACAAAAGCTCAATTTCTCGATATTATTTCAAGTGATTATAATTTTATCAAAATTAAAGGAAATTTGTTTGAATCGATAGCAGAAAATGTGAATTGAACTATAGTGGGTCGTAAATTCATTAATTGTTTTGTTGCATGAGATTTTAATGGTAAAATTCATGTTATTGTAGGAAATTTTATTTTGTGCTAGATGTAGAGATAATGCTAAATGTTGGTGAAGCTGCACACATACCATGGTAATTTTTGCAAATACTTTTACTGGAATTCCTAATGTATTCAACCAATGAATTAAAAATTTGGGGACTTTTGTAGATTTTGGGTTGCTTTTGTTAGTAACAATGTAACATAAATTAAGATGATTGTAGTTGAAGTTAGACTTTTTCTAGTGTGACTGTTCGAGCATATAGGGGATTTTGATTCATGGTCTTTATGTATTTTACGTTGTTAAGAAATTTGTGTGCAACAGAATTCGGAGAAAGGGAATAGTTTCCTTTTGGTAAGTGAGCAAGATTACCCATATCTACTGCATCATGGTTGAAAGTTTGTAGGTGTAACTTTTGATTTTGCTCTAATTATTTTCCTGAATTGAGTATTGGTCTAAACTTCGAGACTGTTGGAAACTTTTCCAATAATTCACTTTATTATATGCCTATGTATTTGTTACTATGTTGATCTACAGCTAAATAAGATTTTTTGTTTCAGATATGGGCATTATATCATTACTCTTGAGGAAACATCCAAAGATGTATTAGATATACTCAAAGACAAGGCGTTAAAGGTTGTTATTGGCAGTTTTAGTGCTCATTTGTACAATTTCCTATCTATGCTTCTCCTTAAAACACATTCTTATTCAATGAATTCTTATTCAATGATTTTTAGCTAATTGTCTCATAGATTCTTGAGGTTTAAAGTTGTATCTGAATTTTTTGTGTATTTACGATGCAATATAATCTCATTTAGTTAATGTTATCCAGGAAAGTAGGGAAATACTTATATGTATAGTTATGTTGTGTACACCATTTATGTTTTGCTAAAAGTGCAAACCAGAACAAGAGCGTCGATTGCTTGCTGCCCTAGTAAACAAGGTTTGTTGTTTGTTGATGCTCTTTTTCTTCCTTGCTTTATATGAGTACAGATAGTAAGGTTGTTTGTGTTGATATTTCATTCCATAGATAAATAATGTACTGATGTTGAACACATTGACAGTGCACAGAAGGTGTGGGTGTCCAAACACAACCTTAAAGCAATGAGTGAAGTGTCAAAAGTTCAACGTAGTGTAGTGACTTCTAATGTGTACTTGCGACTAGAAAATGGTTAAGTGTAGTCACTTGGAATATGAACTAAGTTACTTTAAATTGTGAACTCGTGACTTGAAAATAATTAAATGTAGTGTTTTGAAATGTATACTAGTAACTTTAAAATGGTTAAGTGTAGTGACTTGAAATGTGTACTAGTGACTTGAAAATAGTTAAAGTGTAGTCACTTGAAATGTGAACTAAGTTACTTTAAATTGTGAACTCGTGACTTGAAAATAATTAAATGTAGTGTCTTGAGATGTATACTAGTGACTTTAAAATGACTAAGTGTAGTGACTTGAAATGTGTACTAGTGACTTACAAATAGTTAAGTGTAGTTACTTGAAAATATGGTTAAGTATAGTGACTTGAAATGTGTACTAGTGACTTCAAAATGGTTAAGTGTAGTTACTTGAAATGCGAATTAGTTACTTGGAAGTGGTTAAGTATAGTGACTTGAAATGAATGATTAATTGTAGTGACTTAAAAATAGTTAAGTGTAGTTACTTAAAAATATGGTTAAATATAGTGACTTGAAACGAGTACTAGCGACTTGAAAATGATTAAAGTGTAGATATTTGAAATGTGAATTAGTTACTTGAAAGTGATTAAGTACAATGACTTGAAATGTGAATTAATTATTTAAAAATGGTTAAGTGTAGTGATTTGAAATGTGTACTAGTGAATTGAAAATGGTTAAGTGTAGTGACTTGAAATGTGAATTAGTTTCTTGAAAATGGTCAAGTGTAGTGACTTGAAATGTGTACTAGTGACTTGAAAATGGTTAAGTGTAGTTACTTGAAAATGGTTAAGTACAGTGACTTGAAATGTCAATTAGCTATTTGAAAATGGTTTGAGTGTAGTGACTTGAAATGTGTACTAGTGACTTGAAATGTGAATAAGTTATTCGAAAATTATTAAGTGTAGTGACTTAAAATTAATTAATTGTAGTTACTAGAAATTGCGAACTTGTGACTTAAAAATGGTTAAGTGTAGTTACTTGAAATTGTGAACTTGTGACTTAAGAATGTTTAAGTATAGTCACTTGAAATGTGTACTAATAACTTGAAAATAATAAACTATAGTTACAAAATAAATATGTTTGGTTATATGAAAAGACCTCTCTGCTTTGAGAATTTTCCATTGAGTAAATCTTCTTGTATAATCCATTGCAGTGTACCTTGTATATTTCATTTGACCGGGTATAGAGTTTTAAGAAATAAGAAAAGAGTTTTCTTCACATTAAGTGATAATACATGGAACCACTTGAACCCTGCCTCTTGTTCTCTTATTCTTCTAATCTCATTCTTTGTTATCTTAATAGAACAAGTCATAACAATAGTCACAATAATTGAAAAATCAACTTTGAGTTTATGATGCTTTATATGCTAATATGTACATGTTTATATTTGTTGATTGTTATGATTTTATTTGATACTATGATGTCACATTATTTATGCTAATAATGTATTTTTAGCACTTTTTATGGCTTGAATTAACATATTCTTATGCAGAATGAGTTTGAAAGAAAGAAACAAGAAATATTAGCTACTCAAAGTGCATCAATTGTGGAAGGAGGATCAGAAAGGAA
>NW_025867743.1:0-4960 GCF_002878395.1 Capsicum annuum
CGGCTTCTTCAAATTTCCACTCTCTCCAATCTCCCACCCAAAATTGACACTTCACCCTTCATTGATACCATATTCGAGTGTAATTTTTCAATGCTTGTGGTCATCCTAGCCATGTGTTGGGACATAGCTTCAAGGCGAACCAAAATGATACTTCTAGCATTGTGGTCCACAGTGGGTGGAATGTTTGAGAACTTGGGTTCCATTGCAAGTACCTAATAAAATTACATGAAAAACAGCAAACAATTAGTTCAAAAGCCTCACCACACACACACTTTGATTATCCTACTCGTGGCTTCACAAGTGTTGTAAGCCGGCTTGTACTTCGTGTGTGATTGAGAGTTGGGCCTACTCTTGTATGGAGTGGATTTTGGTTTGAAACTCAAACTAAATCTTGTAGGACTTGAGTCAATAACTAACCACAAATTAAAAATGATAAAAGTACACAACAAACGTAAACACGAACAAACAGACACAGAACTAACTTACAAGCTAGTAGAAGATTGTTAGGTTCTCAATTAGTGTTCGAACCAACAAACGAAACTAAGAGACAACAAAATGAAACTAATAAATCTAAAATTTGAGATTAATTAAGTTGTGTGAACAGCAAAAATGTGATGACGTGGAATCCACATAATTGGTCAGGTTCCCAGACAAATTTTAGTCACAAATCTGAAATTTTAATATACACACAAATTGGAATGGGTGATAATTGGTTTTGGGTGGAAAGTAAAAATCTTGTATCCTTTTTCCACTTTCAATAAAGGTTGGATTTGACTTTTCTATTCCCATAAGACAATGTCCCCGTGATTAAAGGTAAAGTGGTGGTCAAGTCTAAAAAGTGGGGTGCGCAAGTCTTCTCACAAAACAACTTTACAACTTTTGTCTTACAATTTTTGGTTCTATTTTACAGTTTTTATTGCCTAAAGTTGTAAGAATAGATGAATAACAAGATGAAAATTACAAGAATCTTCAAGAACACAATATCAAATTCTTCAAGAACAACAGCAATTACAATGACCAACTCCAATCTAAAACCACTAACATAAGACCAAGTATTTAGTGTTGTATTTTCGGTTTTAACAAGAGATGAAGGTTTTAATGAATTTTCAAGAACTACAACAACTATCACCACAACAACAACACTAAATCCACACGTCTAAGAACAACCAGCAACAACCACATGTCCGAAATAGTCCACCACAACAAGGTTCAACAACAATTGGCCAAATCTTTGTTCACAACAACAACATCAATATTCAAGGCCCAATACAAAAAAATCAAGACTTAGAAACAACTGAACAATACAAAAGACATCAAGATCTAGAAAATAAAACAAGAAAAATCCCGGCCAAGACACAACAAGAACACAATTCTCGACCAAGAACACAAAATGGATAGATTTGCTTCTTTTTTGAGTTTTCAGCTTTTCAACATTTTTTTTTTTGAATTTTCTAAGAAGAAAGCCCAATATTGATCTTTTAGGAACAAGATCTAGCCATGCTCTGATACTAAAAGATACAAGAAAGACAAAAGATACACGAAATCACACACCAAAATCAGTCCACAAGTCTAGAAACCGAGGACCTCTTTTAGTGACCAGACTCGAATTCGAATAACAAGAACAACAACACAAGATATAGGGTGTTTTAAACACCAAACCTGCAACCCAAACTAGTATTATCAACAACAAATAAAGAACAAGATGAAGAAAAACAATATAATAACAACACCCACGGATTACAAGACGAACAAACCAAAAAATATGGTACAAGATTAAAATAAGGAAATGGATAGGCAGTGAGACATACACCACTATAATGACTAAGAACCTAAGTGTACATTGAACACTAAGACCCTTAACAAGAAATTAGTAACATCTGCATTCTTCAAGAGACACAAGAGAGGAACTCAATCCTTCAAGCACCCCAAGATCCAAGCAAGATAACAATAAAAGTGATTCCACACCTATGTTGTTCCTAGTTTTGGCCAAGTCTCTAATGGAAAGAGAACTTGTGTGTTTTAATTGTGTATTACCAAATTCAAGATCAAGAAAAACTAAGACAATAAACCTTAAAATGTCCCTCTTATAGTGTAGTACATAATAGGCATTAAAATGACAAAAATACCCCTCCAGTAAGGGTGCCTATCAATTATAAAATAAGTGTGGTGTTTGGACGGTTTTAGTGTATATTTTCGTGCTCCTTTGCACTTCATTTGCATACACCAAGGCTCGGGTCCAACACACTCTCTCATGAATCCATTTACATGATTTAACTCATATCATATAGCCTACGATTAGCAGGGTGGGTCGGAGCTTGAGTAAATTTTTGGTTGAAAATCGACCAGGTTTCCCTAGGGAGGCGGGGGAGTGGACTAGTGTTAGCCTTTGGGGTCATAAGGGAAGTTTCAATAGTCAAATGGCTCAAAAGGTGTGAACGGGGTCATTTTGTGGCCAAATCAATATGCTATAACCCGCGATTTATGGGATGGGCCCAGGCCCGAGTGGGTTTTAAGCAAAAAATCGACCGAGCTACCCTATTGAGGTTGGGAAACAGCCTAGTATGGGTTTTTGTGGATGTCAGGGAAATTTGGGTGGTCAAGCAGCCGAAACAGCCCAAACGGGGCTATTTTGGGACCAAATCGCTATGATAAAGGCCACAATTTGCGAGGTTGTCCCGGGTTTAGACGGGTTTTAAGACAAAAATTGATTGGTCTTCCCCAGAGAGGCTGGGGAGCGGCCTAATGTGAACTTTTAAGGTCACCAGAGCAGTTTGAGTGGTTAAAAAGTTGATACGATAAGAACAGGACCATTTTGGAGCTAAATCGATGTGCTATAGCTCATATTTTATGTGGTGGGCCAGAGACCCGAGCAAAATTTGGGCCGAAATTTTATTTGACTGCCTTAGGAAGGCTAAGAGCAGCCTAGTGTGGTCCTTTTAGGTTGTCAGGGCGATCAAGGTGGTCAAACGGTCAAAACGACACGAATGGAGCTATTTTGGGGCCAAATCGGCCTACTATAGCCTATAATATGCTTGGTGGCCTCAAGACTCAGGCGGTTTTTGGGATAACAAATTAAACAAGCTATCCCATGGATGATTATCAGAAATATAGTGTGGGCCTGTGGGGTCATCGGGGTAGTTTGAGTGGTCAAATATTTGAAATGGAGGGACGGAGCCATTTTAGGGATAAAGCGGTGTGCTATAAACCACGGCTTGAAGGGTGGGCTCAAGTAAATTTTGGGATGAAAATTGACTGGGCTACCCCAGGGAGGCTAGGGAGCAGCAGCCTTGTGCAGGCCTTTGGGGTCATCGAGGCAGTTTGGGTGGTCAAA
The DNA here is from genome assembly GCF_002878395.1 of Capsicum annuum. NCBI lineage: Eukaryota > Viridiplantae > Streptophyta > Magnoliopsida > Solanales > Solanaceae > Capsicum > Capsicum annuum. The sequence continues at coordinate 3,332 of NW_025867743.1, forward strand.
CATCTGAAACAACGTGAACGAGACCATTTTATGGTCAAGTCAGTGTGCTATAGCCCATGATTTGTGAGGTGGCCCCCAGGCTCGGGTGGGTTTTGGGATAAAAATCAACTGAGTTTCCCCAGGGAGGCCGGGAAGTGGCCTAGTATAAGTCTTTAGAGTCATTGGGGTGGTTTAGTGGTTAAACAGTCTAAATGACATAAACGGAACCATTTCGGAGCCAAATCAGTGTGCTATAGTCCGTGATTTATTGGGTGGGCTTGGGGCCTTAGTGGTTTTTAGGACAAAAATTGATTGGATTGCCCTAAGGAGGCTGAAGAGTGGCCTAGTATGGGACTTTAGGTTTTCCTAGGTAGTTTGGATTGTCTAACGGTCAAAACAGCATAAATAAGGACACTTTGGGATCCGTGTGCTATAGCCGACGGTTTGTGGGGTTGACCTAGGGCCCAGGTGAGTTTTGGATTGAAAACCAATTAGGCTGCCCCAGTGAGGCTGGAGAGCAGCCGTGTGGGCCATTGAGGTCATCGGGATAGTTTGGATGGTCAAACGATCAAAAAAGTGTGAACGGGGCCATTTTGGGGCCAAATGGGTGAGCTATAGCACACGATTTGTAGGGTGGGTCTGGGTCCCAGGTGGGTTATTATCCAAAAATAGATCGGGCTGCCCCAAAGTGTTTGGGGAGCGGCCTAATATGGGCCTTTGGGGTTTTTGGGGTGGTTTGGGTTGTCTAACGATTGAATTGGTGTGAAGGGCGCCATTTTGGAGCCAAATTAGTGTGCTATAACCCATGGTTATTAGGTTGGGCCTAGGGCTCGGGCGATTTTTGGGTATAAAATCGATTGGGTTGTCTCAAAGAGGCTGGGGAGAAGCCTAGTGTAGGAATTTGGGGTTGTCGGGGCAGTTAGGTTAGTCAGACAATCAAAACAACGCTAAAAGTCTATTTAAGGGCCAAATCAGTGTGCTATAGCCTATGATTTGCGGGGTGGGCCCGGGGCTCGGGCGAGATTTTGACAAAAAATTGATCGGGCTTCTCAGGGAAGCTGGGGAGAGGCCTAGTATAGGCTTTTGGGGTCATTGGGGCAGTTTGAGTGGTCAAACTGTCGAAATAGAGTGAACAGGGCCATTTTAGGGCAAATCGGTGTGCTATAGCCCATGATTTATGAGGTAGGCCCTAGGATCGAGCGGGTTTTTAGCCAAAAATTTATCAGGCTGCCCCAGGGAGGCTGGGGAGTGGCTTGGTTTTTGCCTTTGGGGTCATCTGGGTGGTTTGGGTGATCAAACATTCAAAACGGCACGAACAGGGCCATTTTGGGATCAAATAAGTGTGCTATATCCCACGGTTTGCAGGGTGGTCCCGAGTATGGGGCGGTTTTTACATCGAGAAATTGACCGGGGTGCTCCAGGGAGGCTGGGGAGAATCCTAGTATGATCCTTTGGGCTCGTCGGGGTAGTTTGGGTGGTCAAACGGTCAAAACGCTGCGAATTGGGCCATTTAAACTTCTATGAGTATTTACTCTAAGTTGAGTCACATGAGTTTGAGCATGATGAATCAACTTCATGCTGATCTGCTGCCAATCCATTTTTCGGTCTCATATGAGAATGGAAAACAGGAGCCTTTTGGATGAAGAATGG
>NW_025867744.1:0-1680 GCF_002878395.1 Capsicum annuum
TGGATAACAGAAAGAAAAACAAAACAAGCTATGAAATATCCATCCTAGAAAGGAGAGGAGTGACTTTCCAGTTGTTTATTTTGATATTTTAGTCACTGGTTTGCATATCAGCATGACTAGAGATTTTCTCACTGTCAATGTTCTGCACAATAATTAATTTATCTTTAATCATCTTTTCAAATCTCTATAATCTTCAATAGTATAACCCTGAACATCAGAATGATACACACATCATACATTATGATAAAAATTTCTTAAATACGGATTAGAAGTGTACCCAAGGAGAGGATTGACCATGCCCCATTGTACCAATCTTTAGAATAAACTGGCATATGATTCCTCAATTGGTGTGAAATTATCCCTTATCTTCTGTCTCATTTCATTGTTTATCTTGGATAAAAAAACAAACTTAGAAGGGCTTTGGTATGTTTGTGTAGTTAAATAATGACTCTGAGGAGTTGGTACATGCCATTGTGGATAAGAAGGGGGTTAAACATAAGGTTTCGCACTATATATTTGATATAGGGATGGGGGAATAGAATATAATAGATGTTAGGAGTGATTACATAGAGCTTGGATATGAACTTAGGCTTGACACTGAGGGTAACGGCGACGTGGTCTTGTTCGACGTGCACGTTGTCCAGCTATAATAGCAACAACATCTTCCTTATTCTTCTTTCCTTTAATATTTCCTGAACCCTTTTGAATTGCTTGAGTAGTTACTTTCAATGCTGTAAAATTCATAATGCAACTGGTCTTGATTCCATCCTCTATCATCTCCCCCATTTTGAGGACCTCAATAAATTGCTTACCTAATGCAGGTAACAAGTGTTGATAATATGTTTTATCCTGTACTTCAATGAACACCTCTACTATCTTACTTTCTTTCATTAACAGTTTCACCCTAGTAGCTTGTTCACACCATCAAATTGCATACTCCCTAAGGCTTTCAGTACTCTTCTTCTTCATATTAGTTAGGGATTTCTCATCAGAGATCAACTACACATTGTATTAGAATTGTTGCACGAATTTATTAGCCAGTTCATCCCAACTATTCCACTTGTCGATGTCTTGATCAACAAAGAATGCTAAAGCTAGATTTGAAAGACTCTCACCAAAATAAGCCATGAGTAATTCTTCCTTCACTCCAGCACCCCTTAATTAGTTACAATCACATCTCAAATGTGCTACAGGATTGCCGTGTCCATCATACTTCTCAAACTTTAGCATTTTAAAACCAAGAGGGAGATTAACACTTGGAAACATACAAAAATATTTATATGATAAACTTTTGTACCCCCTCAAGTCCTTAGAAATTCTTCATATCCAGTTCCAAACTTCTCAATTTTCTGGTAATTTCTTCTAGTTCTTCTGTCATAAAAGGCCTTTCAGCATTAAAAGAAAATTCAGGTAGGTGAGTACAGTCATAAGGACCAATTAACTTAAATATGGGCCCAAGAGCATAATGTTGATCACCAAAAATATTTAATATAGGCTCCCTTGCAGAGTGAGGAAGAACAACCATTGGATGGCCCACAGAAGTAAGAGCTTTATGCGGGGGTGGAGCAATAAAAATAGGAATTATAGGTAGACCCGAGTATGTGGTAGCTTTGTATTGAGGAGCTTGGAGAGGAATATTAAAAGTGTTAGGATAGTGTTACCACGAAGTAAATCCTGATG
>NW_025867745.1:0-1998 GCF_002878395.1 Capsicum annuum
TTTCCAAACTATTTTAGGGTTGACTCTGGTAACTAGTAATTAATTCCTGCCTTTCGCTTTTTGGGGGTGGAAGGCAAAAGAAAACGTAAGGGAGGGATAGAATCACTACACTATCATGGCAAAATATACCAAATCCTTAATTTAAGGATATATTTAATGCTATTTTTGAAATTAAATAATAAATATTAAAAAAATTACTTTATCTTGGATCTTGGGCAGATAGCGGGAATCGAACCCGCATCTTCTCCTTGGCAAAGAGAAATTTTACCATTCGATCATATCCGCATTTTTTTGTTCTTGATACACAATATGTACCCTCATATATGATATATAACCGGATCTTATTTGTGCAGTCCCGGGACACATATTCTCTTCGGAACAATTCCAATTATTTTTTTAATTGTATTCTTTTTATTCAAGAAGTTTGACCCCCCTCTAATTTTTGTGTTTTCTTTATTTGATTTGAATTTTCTTTGGGGACTTAGATTCAAATTTAATGTGTCTCACAACCGAGAAAAATTAGGGGGGCATTTTGGGTCTGCGACGAATAGGTTCAAGAGATGAGAGAATTAAGGATACCTACCAGAAAGACTAATCCAATCCATAAGGATGTACCAGAAAATACAACATTTTTGTTACTTGACCAGCCATCAGGAGAAGCAAATACAATGGGTATGCTAATCAATAAGATTAATGAAGTAGCAATTAATGCAAAAAAGCCAATTGGAAAGCAAGAGTCATGCTTTTGGGTATGCTAATCAATAAGATTAATGAAGTAGCAATTAATGCAAAAACAACCAATTGGAAAGCAAGAGTCATGCTTTTAATCCTCCAAGCTACCAACAAATGAACTATATACCATTTGATCTCTCTATCAGCCAAAAAATATTAATTGTGATAAAATATGTCATCGAGGGATTTTACTTTATCATGAATCCATTGATTCTATATGACTTATTACTACTCCCCCTTTCACACTTTATTCGTACATGGAGTGGGGCGGAGAGAGGAAAGAAATGGAATTTTATTTTTTATTTCACAAATGGGCATGCTAGATCATATATCTATATACGGATAGATAGATCGACCGGTGGGTTCGTACTTGAGATCTTTCTACAGATAGTGGGGGTATCCACCCCTATAGCCATGTTCTATTCGAAGGAATAAAATAAAAATAGTCTTTCAGAGAGATGGCTGAGTGGTTGATAGCCCCGGTCTTGAAAACCGGTATAGTTTTGAACAAAGAACTATCGACGGTTCGAATCCCTCTCTCTCCTTTTTTGCTAATTGAATAGATTTTTTTCTTTAGTGGTTTTGCCCAATCTGCTATCCGAAAGAAAGTGTAATGGCTCGGCTATCCCACCTAGCCAAGCCAGAAAAATAGATTCAATATAAATTAGATAAAATAAGTTGAAAAAAAAAAAGAAAAAAGGAATACTTAAGCTGATTCCAAGATGTATGATTGAATCAAAGTGATTTTTACTTCATTCAAGCATTGGATCTCCTATCTCATCTCAATTAAGAGGGGTCATGAAAAGAACAGGTTCAAGGTCACGATCAATTTCTTTTTCAAATCTTGCTGCAGCTGCACGAGCCCTTCCCGCGTGCCACAAATGACCTATGAAGAAGAAGAATCCTAGAACAAAATGAGAGGTAGCTAACCAACTTCTAAGAGAGAAATAATTGACTGCATTGATCTCGGTAGCTACACCACCCACGGAATTTAAAGAACCTAAAGGAGCATGAGTCATATATTCCGCGGAACGCCATTCCTGCCAAGGTTGTATGTCTTTTTTCAACCTACTCAAGTCTAACCCATTTGGACCCCTTAGAGGCTCTAACCATGGAGCACGCAGATCCCAAAAATGCTAGTTTCTCCTCCAAAAATGACTTCTCCGGTAGGGGAACGCATTAGATATTTACCTAAACCAGTAGGTCCTTGAGCGGATCCGACGTTCCCAAGGCATTGGTCTCTAACTAGAAAAGTAAATGCTTGAG
>NW_025867746.1:0-1120 GCF_002878395.1 Capsicum annuum
TTACTCAATTGTATGTCTTAAAGAATGAACCAAGGATTTTACTATCAGTTATGGACTTTATGTTGGTTGTAAATTGAAGAGAGGGATAGTTCTTGTTTGTAAATATTAAATATTATTATTAAAATAATTTCATGGTTTGCTACAAGGTAATTGACCACCACATGTTTATGAATTGAAAGAGAGAATTTTTACCTAAGTTTTTTTCATGAATTTCGATATACGAATTCTCTTGTATTGTTTGAATGATTTGGTGGTCCAAACATCATGTCTTGATTGAAAGGATTGTATCATGATATTGTATGGCTTAGATATATGACTTTCAAGTCTTAGCGTGACAATACCAAAATAGATTATGCCATAACAAACTCAGAACAGAACATAAGTCAGACTTCATTCAGATTTTCAGAATTGATTTCAGAAAGATGCATGTTTAGAAAAGGCTAAAAATGAGCTTAAGAGATGTTAGGTGGTTACCCGAAGAAGGCGCGAGTTTAGATAACTCATTTACCAAAATCCTATTTTTTATACGGGTTATTATGTCCCTAAGAGGGATTATATGCTGGCTTAGTGCCCTATGACATATCTGAATCAGAAAATCCAACCCTTGCGGCAAACTTGGTTTGGGCGCTTGGCCGTCGATTCAAGGGCGGACTCCATATATCCCATGGGTTTGTAGACTTGTAGGGTGTACCACCTAACTCAAAAGTAAGACAAATATGTTGAGTTGAGATTTTACAGAAACGTTTTAAAAAGCCTATTGATTATGCCCATAAATTTTCAATGTGTTATGTATGACTATTTTTCATGAAATTCTCTCTCCTACTTTATATACTAGTGTTTTATTTTGAATACTCTGCTTACCAGTACATATGTATTGAACCCCTAAATTGCAGTTGGTGAGTCTTCTTTATTCCGAAAGGCCTAGTTATTATACTTTGTTGTCTCATTTCGTGTTTATGGTCTGACTGGGGACCTTGTCCCAGTTTTAGACAAGATGTTGGTTTTGATGTATTAGAGATTTCACAGACTGATATTAGACGTTGTTAGAGGTTTATAGATTTCATTCCAGATTATTCAATTGAATTGTTATATTGACCATGATTCCATATTGTTTTATATT
>NW_025867747.1:0-2409 GCF_002878395.1 Capsicum annuum
GGGGGGGGGGGGTATTTTTTTAATTAAAATATTTTATATATATTTAAAAATATGTATATATATGTATAATATATATAAATATTTTATATTTAAGGAGTGAATTTAATACACTTTAAATTTGTTAAGGGGTAAATAAATAGAAGTTTAGTTTAAGTGCTAAAGTGAGTTGAGCGGACAAGTTTAAGAGGTTTTTGATGTATTTTCTGTTTATAAAATCATGTCCTTAATTCATATATTCTATTACATAAATTCTACTCTTAAATATTAGTAATGTTCATAACTCTTAAGCCTTTCATATTCATAACCCTCAATTAGTTAATGTACAAGAAGACTATTTATCTTTTCTTCTTTTTCTTTATTTTATTTTTTAAACTCTAAATGTTTTATTAATTATTTTTATCATTATCTATAAATAATGTGATTGATTTGTATTAGCTTAAATCTTCAATATATATAGGTTTATGAGCACAAAACGTTGCTTAATATCTTTGACCTCTCTTTATTGATTAGGAAGGTAGAATTATTTTCATTTAAATAATTTACACTTTAACTTATAAAATAAATAAATAATCATATTTATATGTGTGTGTTCTATAATACCCCCCTCCCCCCTTTCCCCCTCCCAAAAAAAAAAAAGAAATTTTCTTTTCAGAAATTTAATCATATTTACTATCTATCTATTGATTTGACGTTCACTAATTAGTCATAACTTTAAATAAGTTACAAATCTTTTGGCCTTCTCTTTACTTCTCATATTTCTATAATATATACATGTATTAATCTCTCATTTTCAAGCTTCATAAAATAAATTTGTTGATTAATACGGTAAGAGATATGTTTATCATGAGAATCTTGGAGCTTAGTAAGCATTCTTTGTTTCTCCATTGTCATCAGTTATCCTTATTATCATTAATATGCTGCTTGGATTTTCATGATCTTACAATGATATTTTTTTTTTCACTTTTGAGCTTTGATTTATTGAAATTCACTTTTGCAGTTCTAATTTGACTTCTTATAATCATAGCTACCTTTTCGTATGTCATGTTTACATATTGTCAATAAAAATTAATGTTAAAGTTTGAAGATCAAAAGTTTAATTGGTAAAATATTTCAATTATTTCATATAGATTTGCATTATATATATATCCTTTGATCTGTAACATCATAGTGTCATTTTTATCATTAAAAATTTGCGAAAAAATGATTATATTAACAAAATATTCAAAACATGAAGATAATATATATTGCATTAACACTCCACCAAAGGTAAGATGTATGTTCTACCTCTTTTTATTATATTTGCATATTCTTTCTCATGTATCAACTTTTCGTCTTATAGAGGTTTATTTATTTTTCTTTTTTTTCTTTCTTGATGTCTTTTTTCTTAGTTGTGTTATTTATTATTATTATTATTATTATTATTTACTCTAATATGATAATAAATATTATTATTTATTATTCTAGGTGGATAATAGGACCCCCGCAAAGTTCAGTATGCTCAACTGAAAATTCAGGCAAAGTTCAGGTATTTTTCTAAATATTTTCTCAAATTTGTAATCTAAAATAATTCTATTAAGGTAAAAAGAGAATTTTTAAGATTAATTATTTTTAATTCTAATATGATGACGCTTTTTTTTTAATAAGGACTAAAAAGAAAAGGATGGAATGAGACGGATGGAGTACAATTTTCAGCCAAAAGTTTCCTAAACGGTCCATATGTATATGTCTAACCTTATAGAGCATCCTCCCTAGAAAAGGCAGGCCAAATTAATGTCTCAACAACTCTATGTATGGGAGATTATTCTTGTTTCTATAAATCCAAGACTCCAATTTTCAGTTTTCTTTTTTTCGGTGTAACTAATTTGTAGTATTATTTACCAAAGTGATACGTACAACTCAAGTCAAAACCAGCAGATTTGCACATACGAGCAAAATGTTGTCTTATACTTTCTCCGTCCCAAATTTCCTAATTTGATTTCTCATTTTACTTGTCTTTTTTCATTAATCAAAACAAGACAAATTTTTTTCCTATTATACCCTTAGTAATTGATTACTCCTTGTTAATAGCATTGAATTATCAAATCTTGAAAAATGTTGCAAAGACTTTGGTAATCCTATAATCCTAATTATCCATACAAAAAGTGTTTTGGTATCAGCCATATAATAACTCCATCAATATCGGGACTAACAACATGACGCAATTAATAGGGGCAAAATGGTAATGTTACATTACCAATCATTATTTTTTTAATAGTTGTGTCATCTCAATTTGGGACGGGTAATTTGGGACGGATGAAGTATATACAATCACAAACTCGTACTAATATTGATTTCAAAACCAATGCTCTCACTATTAACAAATAGGATAAATTAACAACACATACACCATTTTTTTCAATCAAACATATC
>NW_025867748.1:0-1903 GCF_002878395.1 Capsicum annuum
CTTAAAACACAAGCATACGTATATATACAATTTCAAATCAATGTGGGAAAAGCTCAAAAGACCAAAACAATACCGTCAAGATTTCTAAAACATGAATGTATTCATAAATCTGAAAACCCCTTTTGTTAAAATCATGATTTCTGTGCCCATGAGATTTTAGAAAACCCCCTCATAACTCTATTTAGGAAATTAAAGGATGGTTATTGATGCCTACGGCTTGAGGATTCCAAATCTCTAATTTGTTTCGAAAACCCATGGTTGAATCTTAAGTTATTTGAGTTTTTAGTATGAAACCCTTGGGAGAGTTCTTGATGAATTTTGGAGAAAATATTGTTAGGTGGTTATTTGGGAGCTTGATCCCATGTTTAAGATTTTATAGGGATTGGAAAATACCCAAAATACCCTCAATATCATGGGAAAATTGAATAATTGTCCTGGGGTACCAGGCGAGGCGCCGCCCTGGCTGGACCCCCGCTCTAAGCAAGGCGCCACCTTGCCTATCGCAGGGTCCACCCCAGGCAAGGCTACAGGCAAGGTATTGCGGGCCAAACAGCTTTTACCACTAGTTCGTAACACCAAACATTGCCTTATGCTCATCAAAAAATTTTGAAACTCACCCTAGACATACTCTTGACTTGCCCCATCATAACAAAATAAAAATATCAAGAAACGGAGGTCGGGAAGGTCGAAAATAAATTCCCCAAAGATTGAAAGCTAAAAATGATCCTAAGTCCCCTTTTACACTTAGAAAATTTTCAAGCTTTTAACTCTATAACACATGGAAGATTTTATGGGGTATTACATTTTCCTCCCCTTGGGATCATTCATCCCCGAATGATGATGGGGAAATACCGACAAGCATGATTTCACACATACTAAGGCATAAGAAACAATAAGACAAGGATTGTACCTTCCATTTCATCACTTGCCTGATCAAATAAGTTTGGGTACCTATCGCTCTTGTCATCTCTGATTCCCGAGTTGCTTCTTCAACTTTCTGATTCCTCCACAACACTTTAACTGAGGCTATCTCTTTGCTCCTCAATTTTCTAACTTGACGGTCTAGGATTGCTATAGGATCTTCTTTATAAGACAAGGAGTCTGTTACCTTGACCTCCTCTACAGGAAATACTAAGGAATGGTCTCTAATACATTTCTTCAACATAGACACATGGAATACCGGATGAACGCAACCCAAACTAGCAGGCAAATCTAACTCATACGCAACTGCACCTACCTTTCTCAAAATCTGATATGGTCCTATATAGTGAGGACTCAACTTACCTTTCTTCCTGAATCACATGACCCCTTTCATAGGAGAAACTTTTAGAAATACCCAATCGTCAATCTCGAATTCCAACTCCCTTCTTTTAACATCAGTATAGGAATTTTTTCTACTCTGAGCTATCTTACGCCGTTCCCTAATAAGTTTCATATCTTTCATCGCCTGGTGAAGAAGATCGGGCCCAAACAACTGAGTCTCTCCTAATTCATACCACCCTATAGGCGACTTACATCTTCTTCCATACAGTGCTTCAAAAGGAGCCATCCTAATACTGGCATGGTAGCTATTATTATACGCAAACTCTATTAGTTGCAAGTGATCCACCCAGCTACCCTTTAAATTAATTACATAGGATCTCAACATATCTTCCAGGGTCTGAATGGTGCGCTTAGCTTGCCCATCCGTTTGAGGGTGAAATGTAGTACTTAGGTTCACTTGGGTACCTAAACCCCTCTGAAAAGATCTCTAATACTGTGAAGACAATTGTTTACCTTGGTCAGATATGATGGATACTGGTGCTCCATACAAACGGACTATTTCCTCAATGTAAATCTTAGTATAATCATCTCCTGAATAGTTTGGTCCTAATAGGCAGAAAATGGGCCGACTTAGTCAGCC
>NW_025867749.1:0-2642 GCF_002878395.1 Capsicum annuum
CGGTCAAAAAATTTGCAATGGTACTGTTACCCCAATTCAAAGGTCCACCCAATTTGCTGACAAGTTTCCTGATCAAATTCTTGATAAAACTCAACTTCAACGATTTTTAGAATGTATTAATTATATAGCAGATTTTATTCTCGGGCTCAACAATGTATTAAAATCTCTCCACGACAGGTTAAAAAAGCCTCCTCCTCCATGAACTCAAATTCATACCAATGTAGTTAAAGAAATCAAATTAAAGGCAAAAGACCTTCCTTGCCTATCTCTCCTCGATACCTCTGCATTCAGAATAGTTGAAATAGATGCATTAGACATAGGCTATGGTGGCATTTTAAAATAAAAGAAACATGACAAAGAATAGTTTCATTTGCATCCAAACATTGGAATAAAACTCTGCAAAATTATCCTACTATAAAAAAAGAAATTTTAGCAACTGTGTTATGCATTTCCAAATTTCAAGCTAATTTGTTAACTCAAAATATTTTACTAAGGATTGATTGTAAAGTGGCAAAATCTGTTTTGCAAAAAGATGAAAAAAAACCTTGCCTCTAAACATATATTTGCTAGTTGGCATGTAATTTTATCTGTTTTTTATTTTGATATTGAATATATCCAAGGGAGTTCTAACATTATAGAAGATTTTCTTACCAGGAAATTCTTACAGGGAAGATAAGATGCCCTGAAAAAATAAAAAAGAACCTCCATAAGAGACCACCAAAACAGTTGTTACACCATAACAAATAACTTCAGTTGCACCAAAGCAACTTTCAAATATATTAGCTGACACAAATCAACCAATATATCAAACCTCAGCTGATTATGCCATGCTAGGATTACCATAATCTTTCATAATGCAATAAAGTACAAATCCAATTTAAATTTCCAACACCAAGAAATGGGCTGATTTGTTCGACGAAGAAGACTAAGAGACTCAATTACTCAAACAGTGTCCCTGGACAAAAGAAAATTTTAAACAATGGCGCCTACTTATGGGTCTTAAAGATCTACCCATCATGTCAGGTGCAACCAAAAGGGATTATTTGAGAGATTTGAGATCCTTCCTCCCCCAGTCAGAGAAGGATACGAATATTTTACCCAAAGATTTCAAGATGACCATCAAATTCCTTTGCTTTTACAATTTTTCCACAGGTTTCATATTCCTTGGATATTCCATGGAAATTTGTCTTTCATAAATCAGAGGGGCACAAAGGACCTCCATGGTTAGCCCTCCAGGGCTATTGCAAATGATACAAGAATTGGGGTTCGACGAAATCTTACGTACCGAAAGTAGAAAAGTGATATCAGATACCCAGTAAATGAAAGTGAACCCCCTAAAATATAGAGGGAAATATGGGAAAAGAGGATAAGGAAATAAAGCAAGTTATTAATGACACAATAAATTAGGCGGCAGGACTGACCATATGTTGATGATGCAACTAATTAAATAAAATAAAAAAAGAACAAAAAATATGAAAATTAAATTTTGATATTAATATCAAAAATAAATTTGACGATTAAAAATAGAGAGAGAGAGAGAGAGAGAGAGCAAACTCTAGCCAAGTATTCTAGAGAGAGCTTCTTCCAAATAAAATAATGTGTTCTCCTCAAGAAGAGGAATGGGCTATTTATATCCAAAATATGCTACAGTAAGAGTGCTACAACAACACTTTTAATTATTGCTACAGTGTTGCTATAGTGATCTACAATAACATCCACCATAATTGAGCTACAGTAACATTGACTATAATTTTTTAGCAATTGGTTGCTGATGTTATGCATGACATCAATGCTTTGATGACTCCTTGATGATGTCAATTTGATGTCAAATTGACTGAATATCTTCTTCATCATCTGTGTCTGATTTTTGTAGTTGAAAATTGATTGTTGGAAATTTCATCTTTAATTTGTTGGAGAATTTTTTGCATTTGTTGAATGAAATCTCCTCGGCTACCTAACTTAGTCAATTGTGCGGCTGAAATTAATTTTTGTTGTAGAAATAAGATTTGGGTGGTGTCTGTTGAGGTCAAACATCCAGGATTACGTAGGAACCACTTTTATACTTTCGGTACATAAGCTTTCGCTGGATCCCAATTCTTGTACCATTTGCAATAGCCCTGGAGGGCTAACCATGGAAGTCCTTTGTGTCCCTCTGATTTATGAAAGGCAAAATTCCATGAAATATCCAAGGAATATGGAACTTGTGGAAAAATTGTAAAAGCAAAGAAATTTGAAGATCATCATAAAATCTTTGGATAAAATATTCATGTCCTTCCCGGATTGGGGGTGGAAGGATCTCAAAGGTGTGGCCAAAAATTGGCCACCATTAGTGTAGAAACCACTGGAGGAATTCTGTAGCTAGTTGCTTTCCCCAGAGTAAAAACCAAGAATGTTTGTTAGTTTTATTTGGAAGGTAAATGAATTTATCCACGCTATTTGATAATCAAAATAATTATAATATTGGGGATCAAAAGCCTAAGTAAGCTTTTGATATTTTGCAGGTGCGTACCCCACTCTTTTGGTGAGATGATTTTGTTAATCGACACCGTGGTATGGGTAACACAAGACTAGGTTTGTTTGTCTTTGTGGGGTTTAAACAAATAGGATTTGGTGTCTGTTAGTATGAATTCATAAAACTTCTG
>NW_025867750.1:0-1160 GCF_002878395.1 Capsicum annuum
AAAAAAAATCAAATAAAAAATATAAAAGGAAAATTTTAAAAGGAGAAAAGGGGGAGGCTCATTCTTTCATCATCATCTTCTCCACAATAACAACAATCACCAAATCATCTTCCTGATAAGAAGAACAAAAAAAATGAGGGAGAGAAGAGAGAATCGCGCGAGAGAGAAAAAAATCAAGAGAGAAACAGTATCGTGAACAGTGTCGTGAACAGTGTCGTGAACAGTGTTGTGAACAGTACCGTAAACAGTGTTGTGAACAGTACCGTGAACAGTGTCAGTTTTCGGGTTTGATTGGATTTACGGAGCTTCAGTTTTGGGTCTTAAATTTTTCAATACGGAGTTGGAGTTCGTCATTGTTGAGGTCCTATTAGGAATTCTATAGTCCGGGCTTTCTTGATTTTATTAACAACGAAATCTATTCTTCAAAGGTCCATCTCTCAACTCTAATTTTTTATTATATCGAAGTTGGTTAATATCGTGATTTTGTGTTGCGGTTTTGAATATTTCGAGCAAAATGTTATTTGTTGTTGTGGATATGAATGATTGGTATGCTTAAATGTTTGAATCTTCGTTGGGGTATGTGTTGTTGGTTTTGAATTTTAAAAAGTGATTTAATAGTCAAACTGGATTTTATAATGTGGTTAAAAGTGAATTTGAGAGATGAAATTGAGAAGGGAAAAGACTCAAATATGCCACTGAACTATCAGAAATGGCTCATTTATGTCATCCGTTAAAAGTTGGTCCCATTCATGCCATCGTCGTTACAAAACCGGCCCATCCATGCCATTACTTTTTAACAGATGATTTTTAAAAACAGTCTTGCCACGTGACAGCTTATTAGAGGGCCACATCATTTTTTTCTAATTTTTTTTAATTTATTTTTTAAAAAATATTTTTTTGATCCATTAAAAAGAATCCACGCAATTTTTTGACCCATTGAAAATTAGTTTGATCTATACTTTTTAAATTTGATTAATTTTTCATGAATATATTCTTAAAATATTCTTGTTCGATTCGTTTTTTTGTCATTTTTGACATATTAAAATTGTTTTCATATTTTACCTTTAATATTAATTATTTTTTTCTTCAAATTAATTTCAAATACAATAGTAAACATCATTTAATAAATATATTATAATAAAATAGCTATTTTGTTTGAC
>NW_025867751.1:0-2501 GCF_002878395.1 Capsicum annuum
CGTCGGAATCACATTCCATATGTTATGAACCCTAAATTGAGGTCATGCAGCTCATGACTCATGTATTCACGCTTTATAGTGTGCTCAGTTCCCATAATTCATGCTATACTCTTTATGATAGGTGAAATATAGTTCATAGCCATGTATGCCCGAATTCAGATTTTTCTTTGATAAATTTCGGATGTTGATTTGCTATTCCTCAGGCCTTAGTTAAGTGTCAAGTTTCATATAACATCCTTCCATGCTTCAAGATCTTATGTTCTAATCTTTAGTGACTCTTCTTTATGTGATGGTAGTGGTGATGAGTAAATGTTTCTAGTTTATGAAAGATCATAGTATGCTTGTTTTAGATAAGGCCATAAGTGCGAAGTAAGGTTGGGGCCAAGTCTTTGATGCATGTGGTGGTTAGCTGAAAGGTGTGCGTGTGTATGTTGTTGGGGTAGCGTGTGGGAGCTATATCGATAGATGGTTAGTAGAATATGTGAAGTGTGTATTATGAGTGTTTACTTTGAAGTTCATATGTGGTTATAAGATAGGCTTGAATGACATGTTGGAATTTTTTTAAAGGAACGCTACATGTGCTAGCGACTTCGTAGTAATAGTTCAGAATTAGCCATTGAAGTGGTAAGGCATGATAGGATTAGGCTGTGATCTTTTAAGAGATATAGAAGGTGAAATCTTATGGTTTAGACTTGTATCGTGGAGTGGCATGTAGTATTTTGTGAGTTGGAGTTAGGCCTGATCACGGTGAAAAGGATTTAAGTTACTATAGACATTAGTAGAAAGATTTATAAATGCCAATAAGAGAACAAATAATTTAGATTGAATGAATGTTTATCTATGGGTAATAGTATAGTTAAGGGAGTATTCGAGGAGTGTGCTAATCCTTAAAGTAAGAAGTCGCATTGACTAAGGCCTGGAAATTCTATCCTAATTTATGAGTTATATGTCTTTATTCCAGACTGCAGAGTAGTATCAATGTTGTGATTTCCTCAATTGGATGTGTTGTGTAATCCATAACCAAGATTCATGGGTCCCTATTACTGCCAAAACTTCTTTAGAGAGAGTGTTGAAGAGATACTCCAGTTAAGTATAAAGGTCCTGCATAATTCAGTCTGTATAGTCAGTAAGTCAGTTTAACAATTAGATTTGCATGACTAGTTTTCTCGTCTTTTCATTTGTTCATGCTACTCGAAATATCAGACATGCTACTATTCCAAGATAGAGTATACCAGTAGTTGCGAGTATAGCCCAGTTCATGCATCATGCATTAGATTCAGATTTCAGAGCTTTAGTTATGATTTAATTCGTACGTGCCCTGTGCATTGCCTCAGTTTTCTGAGCATCTTAGTCAATTGAGCATTCATAGAGGGACATAGGGTCCCAAGGGGGAGATACCCCATTTAGTTGCATGCATAGATTCTTATTACAAGCTTCACACTAGTTATCATTGCGTATTCATTCATACGTTCATACATTAGTTCAGTCAGATATGCATGCATTAGAAATGCATGTCCAATAGAAAAAGTTCAGCTTATCAGTGTATTCAGTCCTGCGTTCATGAGAACAACTCAGTAACAAACCCATGCATCAGATATGCATGTTCATTATGAGAAATCAGCTTATGAGTAGCTTCAGTCATGTATTCCATGCATTAGATATGCATGTCCGATATAAGAATTCAGAATATCAGTAGTTCCAGCCATATGGTCATGTTTCAGATCAGTGTATTCTTTATTAGAGGACATGTCGTGTCCGCGTTATTTCATACCTTTAAGGCTTCAACAAGTTCCTACCCATCATTTGAGGATGAATGATCCCAAGGGGGGGATAATGTAACACCTTGTAAAAGTCGTGCATTGATTAGCCTTTAATAGAGTGATCTTACACTTAAAAACTTGAAAATTATTCTAAGTGTAATGAGGACTTAGAGTCATTTTAGCTGGCAATCTTTGGGATACAACTTTTCAACCTTCTCGATATCCGTTTTTAGATTTTAAAGTTACATTACAATCGGACAAGCTCATAGTACATCTCGGATAAGTTTCAAAACTTTTCAGAACGCATAAGGATGCGTTTGGATTTCAAAACAGTAGCAAAACGCATAGCCTATTGCCCAGTTTTTAGCATTTCAGGGTCAACTTCAAATAATCATAACTCTCTGAATATAATGAACTGGGAGAGATTCTACCTATCAAATGAATGCTCTTTGAGTCTTCTTTCCAATACAACTAGTTTCATCAAAATCGAACATCTAAGTAAGGAGTTATACCCTTTTTACTTCAGCCTGTAAGCTTGTCAACTGAGGGACAGTTTTGACTTTGTTTGTTTTCTTAGGGGCATTTTAGTCATTTCACCTCACCCAAATTTCATCTATAACACCATATTTAACTCCCAATTCATTAAAATATAATCCTTTTCTCAAATTTTCTCTCAAGAACACCCCTTAGGGTTTCAAACAAAAATCCCAAATAACTCAAGATTCAACCGTGGGTTTTGGA
>NW_025867752.1:0-2409 GCF_002878395.1 Capsicum annuum
CTGCCTCTCCAAAACAAGATAACCTCCAGTCATCAGAACCTTTCCAAAAGCAGAGGTCATACTATTTAACCATAAATAGCAATTGCAATTACACACATCTTATGCAAAATTTTATATACAAATGGACACAATCGAAGATCAAGTAAACATACTTACACAACCATTTCTTTATAATTCTTTCTTGGATAAATTGAGAAACTGTTTGTTGATAGAGATTAGCTGCAATCCAGAATTACAAAAAAGACCTACTCATTGTCTGGAGAAAGATAAAGAGTAAATGAAGCAGAAAAAAAAAAGACCGCATCCTTAATATTTGATTGTGAAGAAGTAAGTAGAAAAAGAAAGACTAATATGAATCATTTGAAACAATTTCACTCTATGCATGCAGAAGGCCCAATTAACACTGATACTAAACAACAAAAGTATGAATCAAAGGAAACAGAGATCCTTGGTTTGATTTCACTAAAATGAAAACAAATAATGCCAGTTCATAACAACAACAACATGTACCCTGTGAAATCCCACAAATGGATACTTTTTGTGTGAAAATTTGTTCCACAATTATGAAAGAGAAGAAAAGCAGTGATAAATTATGTTGCTTGAACTCTGCAAAAATATCAACAGGTGCGTGTCGAATTCTTCAAAAGTAGTGACAGGAGCAATAAACAATGCAACACACTTGTACAAAAAGAAAGAGACTTCTAAAAGGCCAAAATTTCACCAACTCGGGGACTAAAGAATTCTGAAAAGAAACCAATACCTTGGTGGAAATTACTGTGATAATGCACTCTTTGGCATGAGAAACCCTTTAACGCTTTCAATCGAAGCTCCTTCTTTGCCAATAATACGACTAATATTGTTAGTAGGACATAACACTGTAATAGTCAATTCTTTAGTTTGAGAGGCACCAATCTAAGCAGAGTGATCTATAAAAATAGCGTCAATATATTTATAGCAAAGCTTTTTGAATGATTTCATTGTACACAACATTATAGGTCGATTGATCATCATCATTGTCTTAAGTAGGTGGCCTGATCAATATTTTTATAGAGTTGAAACTTTTTGCTCTCGACAAAGCAACATAAAATTGACCGTGAGAAAAAATTGATTCACGTAAATAAATACCAACATAATCTAATGTTTGTCCTTGTGCTTTATTTATTGTCATAGCAAAACACATGCGTATTGGAAATTATGTTCTTTTAAAGGGAACTGGCATTTTTTCATCCTCTGACGATTGTAATGGTATTCTGGGTATGAAGAGAAAATTTTAAAATTTCTAATTTTGTAAGTTTGTTGGCTTGCGTATATTATATGAAGATTTTATTACTATATTTTGAAAGTGGAATAGTACTGTATTTTTTGTAAAAATTGGGAGGCTAATTACATTTATCTCTGTAAATTTCCCTATACTATTTATCAATCGGGACAAATGTTATTCAATTTTTTATTGGCAAAAGTGATAAAATTTAAATTATATGGAATGACAATGTAATGAATATATCTATTAGAAATCGTCTCAAGAATGTTAGAAGCTTTCCTTGAAAGATAAATTCACTTTTGTACATGTGGTATTTTTAAGATTTTCACTTTTTATCACGTGAAAAATTGAATTAACTTTCCAACGATATCAATTTTGTCAAGATCGGACATCAGAAGAGAAAGTTATGGCCAAAATATACAAGGCAGTAAAACCGCCCAGATGCGACGATGAGGCCGACGAATCGTCGGACTAGCGACGGACCATCGCAAGGGAAACAGCGAGGCCACTTTCTGGATAAGGTGCAGGAAAGAAAGAAAGAGAGAGGAGACGAGAGGAGAGAGAGGGGGATGAGTTCTTGTGATCGGAAGGATCACTGGGAGAGGGAGAGGGTGACCTAGGAAGATCTAAGTCATTGCCTCGGGGGTCGTGCCTGGGAGAATTTTTTCCGAAAACTATTTTCTCTTGTGTTCTTAATGTTTAAGCGGACATAGTTGCAGTTTTCCAGAGGCAGGGCACTAGATGTTGTGATTTCTCTCTCTTCATATTGTCTATGTAACTTTAGGAGATTACAGGTGCCGTAATTCCCACCTTCTGTGCTGCTTATCATTCCAGCTGTTCCAGTTCTTACAATTGCCATCCACTTTTCTTAGTAATTCTGCATACCGTATTTTGTTTTGTACAACAAAAACAACAAAATACCTACTATGCTCTCACAAGTGGGGTCCGGGGAGGGTAGGGAGTACGCAGACCTTATCCTTACCCTTGCAAGGTAGAGAGGTTGTTTCCGATAGTTTCTCGGCAAAGAGGAGCGACATCCCTTGTAATTTCCACCCTTATCTTTTTTCGTATTTCGTCAAAAGTTAACCAAGTGGTTTCGCGAAATTTCATACTTGGCAAAAGTAATAATTATACCCTACTTTTGGTTG
>NW_025867753.1:0-3412 GCF_002878395.1 Capsicum annuum
TTATAATTTTCATGAATGAAAAATCTACAAATTATGCATCATTTTTTTCAACTCATTCATGTTAATATTAACGGGAACTTGCATAGGATAGTCGAAGTCAACGGGGGCAAAATCATGCATTGGACTTGATTCTGCTGAGTTCTCCCGTGAAGACATAATTTCTTCAAGTTTCAGCTCGTCGCTCGACTCCGGTTCAATTTCTTGGTTTCTTCTTTCCACTCTAATCCAATCTCTAAGGCAAACTAGAACATTCATTGCATTGCTTCCCAATGAGTGTCGGTTGTCTCCAAGCTGTTGTCGTCCCTGACTAAAGGTGTTTTCTGATGTAAAGGTTGGCATTGGAACATTCAAGATATCTCTAGCTAATCTTGAAAGCACAGGATATTGTGTTTCATTACTCCTCCACCAATCCAACGTGTTGATCCGTCGTCTGCGATCCTCTGGCGGCGACCGAAGATAATATTTCAGCTCTTCCCGATAAGTTGATGTGTAAGCTCTCTCATCAACACTGTTCCAACAAGTTAAATCACAAAAGGAATCAGGAAAATCACTATGTGCCGGCCTTTTAGAAGATGATGGCTCCTTGAGAGGATGAGGAGCGACAGTTGAAATGATATTTGTAGGTACGGCTAAATCAAATAAATCAGCATAGTGATTATATAATTTTTCTATGTATTCATTTGCATCACTCATAGCTGTCCACAAATCAGGTTGTACTTGTTCAGAATCATTGTTAATATTTATTTCTAAGTTAGTATAAATAATAGTACTAAAGTGGCACATATTATTATATTTCATGCACAGATTTAGCATAGCACCAACCAAGTAAATAGGGGGAATCAAAATTTTTTTTTTTTAAATTTGGTAAACATGGCTCCAACAACTTCTTTATAATTTTCTTTATTTTTATATTCTTTGAGCAAACCAGAAATATCGGCTATATATGCCAAAATATTACAAACAATAGAATAATAAGCACCGAAAAATTCAACCGTAGCTATATAAATTTTTTCTAAAAACTTAACAAGATCATTAATTACAACCCAATCAGAATCATATAGCATACAATCAGCAGAATCAGCAAATGAACCGCAATGTTGGTTAAAAGCTAGTGTAATAGGAATTCTATATTTATAACAAGTTTTTAAAAAAATTATACGTAGAACTCCATCTAATATCAATTTCCTCAGGCATCAATATCGGTGTAAGTCTATTTTCTTGACATTTAACTTTTCTCTAATTCTCGATCTACGATTATTTCCTTGAATAAAACCAATAGCAAGATGAATTTTTTCAATATAAAGCTCAAAAAACTCGAGACCATCTTTTACAATTAAATTATATATATGACATGCATACTTAATATGAAAAATTTCAGTCAACGACGGAGATAGCGTAGATTTTAATTTTTTTTAATAGCATTTTTATTGTTAGAAGCATTATGAAAAGCAATACATAAAATTTTATTTTAGATACTTTAATATCCGGCAACTTTAACAATAGAATCAACAATAAAATGTCCAGTATGTATACGATCTTCATCATATAAAAAAGCAAGAATACGTTTTTGCATCACAAAATTACTATCCATCCAGTGACAAGTAACGGTTAAATAATCATTTTTATTTACAGCACGACCAAGATCAGAAGTTAGGGATAATCTACATTAAATATTTTTTAACAATGTTGATAAATAAAAACAATATTGTGAATGAAGTCTAAAAATATCATACCAACAAGTACTTCTAGGAATACCATTAAACATAGGATTATAAATTGCTTGTATATAATGAATAAAGACATCAGAAGAAGGAACACTAAAAGGCAAACAACCCACAACTACCATTTTAGCTATTTCTTCCCGGTCCCTCAATTTATTATACTTCTTCTTTACCTGACCGGTTGCTGGGTCCATTCTAGTTTGTGTTGGCCCACCAACATCCCCACCACCTCATGCAATATTTAACTCTCTTTCGTGAGCTTCACCTATATGTCTCATTAACGTACCCGTACCCCCTTACTTGCCTCCGCTTCTATGCTTATATATTTGTTGACAAATATTGCATTGCACCTTAGTATCTGACATACGTTCAAAAAAATTACCATGCAATACTAGTTGTTTTACGAGGTCTTGGGGCATGGGGAGGACGGGGAGGGAGATAACTGATTCAGATCTAACGTTAGCATTTCTACTGTGGGTGTCTCACCAATATTTTCATTATCTTCGTCAAAATTAACCGCATCTACTTCATTTTCTTCTTCTATACCGTAATTTTCCTGAGCTTCTACATAATCCATATCGTGAGTACCTACACCTATTTCTTCTTCAAAAGGTGTACCAAGCGGTACCGGAGGTGAAGGCACACGGGTATATCTACTACTTGAACTACCTCTACCGCTAGTAATTCGCCTTTTACTACCACTACCGCTTCTGGGACAAAAAATTTTAACACCTTTAGTTGCGAGGTTTCTTAATTTATCCATAGTATAAATTAAATTAAACTAAAAAAATTCAAAATACACAAATATAATAAAATTAAATATTGAACAATTAATACAATAAATAAAAATTAAACGTAAGAGATGGAACGACAATACCAAATTTTTGAAAGTATTTGAAGGTTGCGACTTTAGAAACTTCCGCTCGTACTTTGTAAACGCAAAATTAAAAAATTAAAGTGAACACTTTTAGAAATTAAATATATTGAATATTTGAGAATTGAGAATTGAGATTTGAGAGAGAATGAGATTTGAAAGAGTGAAAAATGATTTGAAGGTGTAGGGTATTTATAGAATATTTTTTGGGATTAAAAAATAATTTTTAAAGTATTTTTTTTTTTTTAAGAAATGGGCCCAAACTAGCCATTTGGACCCAAAAACGGCTATGTAGCCGTTGGACCAAAGACTAGTTTGGCCCAAAATCCAAAAAAAAAAAAAAAAAGATTCCGAGCCGATTAACCAGCGGGCCTGGATCGGGCTTTGTCCGGGTCGGGTTAACTGGGCTCAAATTGAAAAAATAACCGGCTCGGTACCCAGTACCCTAAAGCCCTAGGACTTACCGGGCCAGGTCAAACCGGTCTGGTTCCTTTAAGTGGGCCGGTTCGGGCCACCCGGCCCACTTGACAGGCTTACCTAAACCACATACATTCTCGACTTGCTTTTATGAATAGTTGTTACCTTAGCATGACTTGACTATCATGTATAACAACATGGTATAACATTGACCTTAATAGCTAGCCTTTAGAGTGCGGTTCTCCTAAGGTTGTAACACACTGTTAAATACTCTGAAATTATTGACATTAGTTCTCATGATCATGTGTGTTTTGAAGAATTTTTTTTTTGCATATTACTCTTTTGAGTTGTGTTATCATATATAAAAGCTTGAAGAAGTGGTGTAAAATTGGGCACAAGC
>NW_025867754.1:0-2103 GCF_002878395.1 Capsicum annuum
TTGGCAGATTCTGTACTCAGCATGAGCAGCTAAGTACATAATCTATCTAGAGAATGGGAAAACTATTTTCATATAAGTTGCATATACTGTTATTCATCTATGATTATACTTTTAATAAATTAATTTAATATATGATGTCTTATAATGGGATTTTCTTTTAAGTATGGGGTATTCATCTTATCGAAAGTGTTTGAAGTAACCGATTAATCTCCGGTCTTAGACGTTGGTCAGCCTGAAAGTGTGGTCTCAGCTAAGTTAAGCGTTCGACCCTGTTGGTAGTCCCGTCACTAAGATAACACTTAAGATAAGTCTGCTATAAAGCCATTAAGACTTGATTAGATCCCATAAGCCTTCGATGTATTGTTTTCATTTATTATAGGTTGTATCATAGTTGAATATTGTTTTATGCTTTCTTATGTGAAAATCTTTGCTTTCCCAGTCAGTCTCTAGGCAGTATTTTCACATATGAATTCCAACATTCATACTAAAAATACTATCAACTTATCCTCTAAAGCAACTCAGATTGCTAATATCGAGAATAATCTTCAAAACTGGAGTATTCCAGAAGAATTTTATAACACGATTATCAAATTGGAAAATTTAGGTTTTTCAACAAACATAATATTAAGACCTCTGAGTCTACCGTTTCCATCAATAATTCTTTGGAAATTATACAACTTTTAAATGACCTCGACATAAACAGATTTAAAAATCAGTTTAATTACCTACATATCGGACTTGTTCAGGTGGCCATTAAGCGACTTTTTAGACAGGGTCTAGACATCCCTGTCTGTCCTCAACCACTGCTTCTCACAACAAGAAGGCCCTTAAAGAAAAGTTAAAGAAGGCTTTACATGATATGGAAAGCCAAGAAACTAATGAAGAAGAAGTATTACAACTTCTAGAAGAAGCTTCCTCAACAGGGAGTAGTGATAATAATGGAGATATGCTCAATCCTAAACGGATAGCCATAGCCTATTTTGACCCCTATTAAGAATAGGGAAATGTCTCTTCAAAAGTAGAGGTTCAAAGAACTGGAATTACTTTTGAAAGGGCAATTTACTATTCCTAATAAGAATCCAAAAGCCACATGCTTTTCCAAAAGAAAAAAGACACAGTCCAGTCTGCTTTTTAAAAGCAAAGAGGAATCCAATGCTTTTCCAAAAGAGAAAAGACACAGTTCAGTCTGCTTTTCTAAAAGCAAAAGGGAATCCAATGCCTAATAGAACAAGGCATTCAATCAGCTTTTCTAAAAAGCTAAAGCACTGAGAAATAATCTCAGCCTTACACTTGTATGCATAAGATGTACATTATTATCTTTTCTGGTCTATATAAGACTTGTTGTATTATTAGAAGAGGCATCAGATATTTTACCCTCACTAGAAATTCTCTCCTGACCGATCTCTTGTAAACCGTTTGGTAATGTTTTTCTTTGCAGTGTAAATAAATTTGTAAGTTGTTTAATCCGACTCTCTACTTTACCTATTATTTCTTTAACAATACTTAAGATTTTTTTCACGATCCATTTTCTGGTATCAAAGCCATGTTGGCAGATTCTGTACTCAGCATGAGCAGCTAAGTACATAATCTATCTAGAGCATGGTAAAACTATTTTCATATAAGTTGCATATACTGTTATTCATCTATGATTATACTTTTAATAAATTAATTTAATATATGACGTCTTATAATGAGATTTTCTTTTAAGTATGGGGTATTCATCTTATCTAAAGTGTTTGAAGTAACTTATTAATCTCCGGTCTTAGACGTTGGTCAGCCTGAAAGTGTGGTCTCAGCTAAGGTAAGCGTTCGACCCTGTTGGTAGTCCCGTCACTAAGATAACACTTAAGATAAGTCTGCTATAAAGCCATTAAGACTTGATTAGATCCCATAAGCCTTCGATGTATTGTTTTAATTTATTATAGGTTGTATCATAGTTGAATATTGTTTTATGCTTTCTTATGTGAAAATCTTTGCTTTCCCAGTCAGTCTCTAGGCAGTATTTTCACACATGAATTCCAACATTCATACTAAAAATACTATCAACTTATCCTCTAAAGCAACTCAGATTGCTAATATCGAGAATAATCTTTAAAACTGGAG
>NW_025867755.1:0-1701 GCF_002878395.1 Capsicum annuum
ATAAGGTTATTTATTTCAGAAACAGTAATTTTTCCCACATCTTCACTAACAAACTTTTGAAAAGCAGAAAAAGTCATGCCAGTAGTATTGGGTAATATAAAGGAAGACTGAGGAGGGTAGAGTGCTTGAGTAATTGATCCATCAGAATTTTGATAAGATCTTTCGATTATTTTGACATAGGACGGTAAATATGCAGACATGAACCATGGGACAAAAAAATGATTTTATTATGTAAAGCACAAATTTCATAGAATTCTTCTGAAATATTTTTTTAATTCATCAGGAGTATAAGTTTCAAAAAACCATGTCCTAAAGGTTTTTCATTTTTCAGAAAAAAATTCTTTCTGAATATATTTTCTTGCCTGAGAACCAGGACTAAAATCAATAAGTTGTGTCATCATAGTTAAACAGAATTTATGTCAAAATCCATTTCAGATGGAGTAGGATTTTCATTATCAAAATCTTGAAGTATATTAGTTTTTGAATTAATTTTTATCTTTTCTACCCCTTTAGGTGTAATGTGCGAATCTGCAGAATTAATAGTATGCAAAAATGCCGCTCGATTCCTAGCCGGTCCATAATTGGGTTCAGCAGGTTCAATCGGAGAAATATGATGTATTGAAGGGAGCCTTCGTGGTAAAGAAAAAGAATTTCTATAGACAGGAGGATTGCTATCGAATTGTAGACAAACTCGCCCATCAGAGTTTTGAGTTACTTGAGTTAACTCTGAATTAGTCACGTCTTCCGCCAATTGTTTTGGGGAAGTGACTGAATTTAATATCCAAGTTTGGGGAAAATCAATTTCATCCCATCTAATAGGTCTTCGGGTAGTAACCCGAGATTTTATAAAATTAGTTTCAATAAGCATAGTGCAGTCAGAATTATCATCAATCAACTTACATCGAGGATTTAGAGTTGATAATAATCGATAATATATGCAGTAAGATAATCTTATAAGTTCAGATCCAGGGGCATAATCATATCCATGAGTTTTAACATTTAATGTTAGAGCATGAAGAATATTTACATCAGTCAAAGATAATTGTAAATTTGGTTTTGTTTTAAAATATACAGGACCATAAGCAAGAGTAGATTCAATAGATCCCATTAAGGATTTTCGAAAATTCAAGTTTCTAGCATCACGCAAAGCTGCTAAAAATGTTTCGAGAAGACCCTTTAGAGTTAGAGGCCGAAAGGCAATTTGAACTAAGCCAATATGCATATAATTATAATTACGTTTAAAAATATCGATATCACGCTTATTTAGGAGTTGAAGAGTCTGTTCATCAGCATTTAAAGCAAGAGATTGTTCTGTTGTTTTAATAATCTGTTTATGTTTTATTTTATCAAAAAATCCATATTCATATATGGTTTTTAATTCAACTTTAGGAATAGTCCATTTATTCAGTAGATCCATATCTTGAGGTAAATCTACCTCTTCGAGTTGTGTACTTTTAGTACTTACTTCTCCCATATCCATAGTTAGAAGAGTCTTATATCTATGCTAAACATCTTCACCTCACCTAACATATTTACCATGAAAATTCACAGGCTTTATGGATAAATGATCTCAGATCATAGAATTTTGAAAATTGAAGAAAAAATTATTGATGCTTCCGAAGTATCTTTTGCTTCAAAAGGAAAAGAAAAGGATTTCGAACACTCTGAAAATTCTGAAATTTATCAATTTCAGAATTTTCA
>NW_025867756.1:0-1194 GCF_002878395.1 Capsicum annuum
ATTTTCAAGTTACTAAGTATCAAACCCAAACAACATTCAAAACAAAAAATGTCATTTAAAGTCCCTACACTTGACCATTTTCAAGTATCTAAGTATCAAAACCAAACAACTTTCAAAACTCAAAATCTCCTTTAAAGTTCCTACACTTAACCATTTTCAAGTCACTAATATCAAAACAAAACTACGTTCAAAACAAAAAAACCTCTTTAAACTCTCTACACTTAACCATTTTCAAGTAACTAAGTCAACAATCAAACTACATTAATAACAAAAAGTATACTTTAAAGTCTCTACACTTAAACCATTTTTAAGTAGTTAAGTCACCAACCAAACCACATTCAAAATGAAAAATCACCTATAAAGTCTCTAAACTTAACGATTTTCAAGTGACTATGTATTAAAACAAAACTACATTCAAAATAAAAACTCCTCTTTAAAGTCCCTACACTTAACCATTTTCATTGGACAAAGTATAAAAACCAAACCACATTCAAATCAAAAAATCTTTTTTGAAGTCTCTACACTTAACCATTTTCAAGTGACAGTATCAAAACCAAACCACATTCAAAACACAAAATTCCCTTTAAAGTTCCTGCACTTAACAATTTTCAAGTTACTAAGTATCAAACCCAAACAACATTCAAAACAAAAAATGTCATTTAAAGTCCCTACACTTGACCATTTTCAAGTATCTAAGTATCAAAACCAAACAACTTTCAAAACTCAAAATCTCCTTTAAAGTTCCTACACTTAACCATTTTCAAGTCACTAATATCAAAACAAAACTACGTTCAAAACAAAAAAACCTCTTTAAACTCTCTACACTTAACCATTTTCAAGTAACTAAGTCAACAATCAAACTACATTAATAACAAAAAGTATACTTTAAAGTCTCTACACTTAAACCATTTTTAAGTAGTTAAGTCACCAACCAAACCACATTCAAAATGAAAAATCACCTATAAAGTCTCTAAACTTAACGATTTTCAAGTGACTATGTATTAAAACAAAACTACATTCAAAATAAAAACTCCTCTTTAAAGTCCCTACACTTAACCATTTTCATTGGACAAAGTATAAAAACCAAACCACATTCAAATCAAAAAATCTTTTTTGAAGTCTCTACACTTAACCATTTTCAAGTGACAGTATCAAAACCAAACCACATTCAAAACACAAAATTCCCTTTAAAGT
>NW_025867757.1:0-1269 GCF_002878395.1 Capsicum annuum
ATTTTCAAGTCACTAAGTCATTCCACAAGTTACCAAACTAAACTAAATTCAAAATGAAAAGTTCACATTTCAAGTACCTACACTTAAACATTTTCAAGTCACTAACTCACTTCTCAATTGACCACACTTAACTATATTCAAAACACAAGTCCACCTTTCAAGTAACTATACTTAAACGTTTTTGACTCACTAATTCACTTCTCAAGTGACGACACTTAACTAAATTCAAAACACAAGTCCATATTTCAAGTACCTACACTTAAACATTTTCAAGTTACTCACTCACTTCTCAAGTGACCACACTTAACTATATTAAAAATACAAATCCACCTTTCAAGTAACCACACTTAAACATTTTCTACTCACTAATGCACTTCTCAAGTGACTACACTAAACTAAATTCAAAACACAAGTCCACATTTCAAGTACCTACACTTAAAAACATTTTTAAGTCACTAACTCACTTCTCAAGTGGCCACACTTAATTAAATTCAAAATACAAGTCCACATTTCAGGTACCTACACTTAATATTTTTGACTCAATAACTCACTTCTCTAGTGACCACACTTAACTATATTCAAAACACAAGTCCACCTTTCAAGTAACTACACTTAAACATTTTCAACTCACTAATGTACTTCCCAAGTGACCACACTTAACTAAATTCAAAACACAAGTCTACATTTCAAGTACCAACACCTAAATATTTTCAAGTCACTTCACAAGTTACCAAACTAAACTAAATTCAAAATGAAAAGTTCACATTTCAAGTACCTACACCTAAACATTTTCAAGTCACTAATTCATTTCACAAGTTACCAAACTAAACTAAATTCAAAATGAAAGGTTCACATTTCAAGTACCTACACTTAAACATTTTCAAGTTACTAACTCACTTCTCAAGTGACCACACTTAACTTTATTCAAAATACAAATCCACCTTTCAAGTAACTAAACTTAAACATTTTTGACTCACTAATGCACTTCTCAAGTGACTACACTTAACTAAGTTCAAAACACAAGTCCACATTTCAAGTAGCTACACTTAAACATTTTCAAGTCACTAATCCACTTTACAAGTTACAAAACTAAACTAAATTCAAAATGAGAAGTTCACATTTCAAGTACCTACACCTAAACATTTTCAAGTCACTAAGTCATTCCACAAGTTACCAAACAAAACTAAATTCAAAAGGAAAAGTTCACATTTCAAGTACCTACACTTAAACATTTTCAAGTCACTAACTCACTTGAGAAGTGAGTTAGTG
>NW_025867758.1:0-4529 GCF_002878395.1 Capsicum annuum
TCTGTTGCAATAGGTTGGTCATCTGTTGCATTATGCCGATGTTATTTCTATGAATAACCTAATAATCTAAGTCTAATCTATTGCAACAGTGGGAAGACCAGTTTGATAATTTTCAACAGATGACCTAAATTTTACAAAATATGCCTAAATCTTTTGGATATTTTCCAATAGTTACGCTTGAATGTCCATGTGCTCAATAACACCAAACCAGTAGCAAATACAGACACCACCATGAAAATTTCAGCAATTAGACTTGAATATCCATGTGCCCAACAACACCAAACCAGTAGCAATAATGGCAATAATGTAGTATCTTCTTGCTCGATTTTGTTTATCTTCAGAAGCCTTGACTTTGTTCAACAAACCCTAGATTACATGGTTTACTTGTGAAGAGTGTCGTTCTTCATACCAATCAAAGTAATTGCATCCACTCAATTTCTATAAAAAAAGAACACAATTATAAAATAATTACAAGTCAATAATTAATTAACTAATTAAATAAAAAAAATATTACCTTTGAAATCTTACAAGTAAAAAACCTACGACCCAGATTTTGTTTTGTCCAAGAAGTCTTTAACAGAGCTTCATGACCGCACTTATAATATCGAAAATCTTTATTACAAAAAACAGTGGAAGATGTGCTCGACATTGTCAAGCTCAGTTGGAAAAAATGAAAGAAATAATTTAAAGAATTTGGATAGATAAAAGAAGATGACGATGAAGGAGAAGATTTGAGAATTTAGGGTTAAATTTTAGGAGGAAGATGAATATATAAGACAATGGGGAGGGGGAATGACCGTTGGGGGCCAAGTGACGGTGACTGCAAGTCAACAAAATATGCCAGACTGACACATTTGATGCCTATTTTATTTTACGTGTTTAAAATAAACATTGTCTACTTTACGCCTATTTTATTTTGAGTGTTTGAACTGAACACCGTCAATTGGTTCCGCATTTTTTATTTCAACTCAATTTACTTTAACCCTTTTACATGTAGTGGCAATTTTTTATGTCCAATGAAAGTTAAATTTTTATAATGCAACAGATTCTCCATCCGTTGCAATAGTTATTCTACCTGTTCTAACATATAGTTTATCTGTTGCAATAGGTTGGTCATTTGTTGCATTATCTCTATATTTCTATCTAAGTCCATCTGTTACAACAGTTGGAAGACCTATTTGATAAATTCCAACAGATTACCTACCTGTTGCAACATATGTCTAAATGTGTTTGATTTTTCCAATAAATGTGTCATTGATTGCAACAGGTACATTATCTGTTATAATATTTGAATCTAGTATTCCTTTTCAATTAATAAGTTCAAATCTAAGGAATAAATAAAATTTATAGACAAAATAAAATAAATTAAAGCCTTCATAAATTAGCTGAAAAGTCAACGAATAAATGAAATGTAAAAAAATTATTATGGGTACAGATCTCAACAAATACATCAACAACAATTTAAGTATAGTGCCAAGGATTACTTATATAGTCTCAATTTATAAAGATCTACTCAGTATGGACAAGTTGTTTTTCATCCGGTGCTATGGAATTCGTCTTTGCTCGTCGTGGATCTTTATTGTCGCTTACGTACGGTTTATGCAATTTTTGTTCTCCGTATTTTCATAAAAAGAGTAGCATATTGTCAATGCTGTTCAGCAACAACTTCTTCTACATCTACCTGGAAAGCCAGAATTGGTCAATGCTAATCACGGATATACAACAAAATGAAAAAGGATAACTCATCTCTTCTAGCAAATCAAACAGGTCTTCCTCTCATTTTAAATCATCCCAAACAGATTATTTCTGTTGCAACAATGAATTAACTATTTGAACAAATTTCTACATGAGGAAGACCCTGTATGATAATTACCAACGGATGAACCATCTATTGTAATATATGAATCATCTATTGCAGCAGATAGGTCGTCTGTTGGTACAAATAAAAGTGGTACGAAGAGCTATTTATTTTTTTAAAATAGACGAGACATATGTTGCACCAGATACTTTATCTGGTGTAACAAGTTAGTCAACTGTTGCAACAGATGTATATATCTGTTTGATAATTTTCAGTAGATGTGTCATCTGTTGAAACAAATATGTGTCTATTTGTTTTGTCAGTTGGAAGACATATATATTCACCTTCTTTAGCTCGTGCTGCTCTCTTTTGAACATTGTAAGTTGCTCAGTGTAACACACAGACAGAGGAGTTGTAATTTCGCTTTTTTGGATACTTGATAATGCCTAGGAAATCACTCTCCTTCTCCTCTTAGCCCTAATCTCTAATGAAACGGATGGAAATAAAATCCTCTTTGATGGAATGATACCTCTCTTAGATGTCAATTCCTTTACAGAAGGAGTTAATACATTAATAGAATTAATCGCTACATCATGTTTCACCATGCAATCTTGACATTTGCATGTTAAACATTCGCTGGGAGAGGCGAAACCTGTATAACGAGTATGATCATACTTATAATGGTTTGCTTTAAATACTGTAAGAGGAGCATCATTATCACCAACAGCAGCACCACTACCACTACCAACAGCTTCATCACCACTAAGACCATCAACAACAACAAACCCACCCTCAAAAATTATTTTTCTTGTAATGGCTGTTGCTTTAAATAATTCCATTTTTATTTTGTCAATGACCTTAGGGTCCAATAAAGTTTGCACAGACCATAAAGTAAGAAAAAATGGCATCTTCAACTCTCTATTGGTCGGAACTAGCGACGGATGCACAATTTAACATAAATCATTACATATATTAGAATGATGATTAGATCATTGAAAAAAATCATTAATTAAAAGAAAAATTAATTATAATTATACTTACTGCATCTTTCGGGGGTTGAAGAGATCAAGAAATTTTGCATTTTTATCAGTTTTGGCCGACAACCATCTCAAAATTCTTGGACAGAAAACTCCTTTTTGGTTGTTCACTTATTGTTTCAAATAAGGAATGACTTCAAACGCCCAAGCCTATAAAATAACGCTAATAAATAAAAACCATTATTGAGTGAAAAAAATAAATGATATCATAATAGAAGAAAGAAACATTTACTATGAAAGCCCATGAGAAGTCATATAAGTTGACTGTCTTTAGTATTTGACAGTCATTTTGAAGCTTTCATACCCCCAAGGATAGCTGTTAAACACCTCAAGATCCTCGGAGATCTTTATTAAACCGAGGCTTATCTTGTTTTTAACGTCTCTAAATAAAGAATATTATGTACAAACCAAACCAAGTACAATGACTGCTTGTGCTTCTTTGAAAGTCCTTTACCTTTCAACGCTTCTATCAAATTTTTGTTTTTAAAGCTTGGACCAACAATGGACACCAGGTCATCACGATCACACGACTTGTCTTTGCCTTTTTTGGGTGGGCGGGGTACTTTTTTGGGTTAGAATAGGTATAACTTGAGAAGGAGGATAACATTTTAGTCCAGTAACTATGGAAAACTCCTTCCAACCAAAAAAATAGGCATGCCACAGTAATTTATCCACACCTCATCCATCTTATCTTTGTTTTCATACATAAATCTATGCTTGAGAAGTTTATATACCATTTTCATTTGGAAACGAGCATTGTTGTCCTCCGGCAAATTAAGATATTTCCCAAAGTAGCTGTCCCTAAAATAAGCATCCAATTTTTGTTCTCGAAGTATTTTTATAAAGGCGTCGAAATATTTTCCCATGGATGACTTAACCACAAAATCACCCGTTAAATCTGTGGTACCATCGCACTGTATTCTCACGGGATAACGATCAATGCTGAAGGCTTTGACCAACTTTTTGGTGGAAGGGCTATTAGCATTTGCGTCGTCTCTTTTGAAATATTCCTCCTCCCCGTGTTCATCATATTCTACTCCCGATTGATATAACACTTATAAAGTAAGCTCATAGAGTGGTGGATGTAGCCTAGCTACTTTACTTGTTCCTGTACTTGGACTTGATTTGGTGTCTGTTATTTTGAGAACCATATTATCTAAAATTAACAAGAACATAAAAAATATATTATAGTTGATTAATGCATCGTTAAAAAGAATAGCAGTAAATCAAACAAGTAAAATAGTAAAATAATAGTTGCAATAGATCACCGATTTATTGCACCAGGTAGTATATCTATTGTAGTATATAACCAAACTGTTACAGCGGATAAGTAATCTGTTGCAACAATACAAAATATAGCACTCATCTTTTAAGACAGATGAATGGTCTGTGCAACAGATCACACATTATTGCAATATATAAGTAATCTGTTGGGACAGTTAAATAACCTATTAGAACGGATGAGTAATCTATTGAGACAATACAAAACAAATCACTTATCTATTGAGAAAGATGAATGGTCTATGCAGTAGATCACACATCTGTCGCAACATCATCTGTTACAATATGTAAGTGATCTGTTAAAATAATTAAATAACTTATAGCAACAACTAAGTAATCTGTTGCAACAATACAAAATATATCACTCATCTATTGAGAAAGATGAACGGTCTGTGCAACAGATCACACATCTG
>NW_025867759.1:0-3187 GCF_002878395.1 Capsicum annuum
GAATATCTATGTGTTTAACAACACCAAACTAGTAGAAAATATAAATAAACCACCATGAAAATTGTATCAATTAGGCTTGAATATCTATGTGCCCAACAACATCAAACCAGTAGCAATAACGCCAATAATGTAGTATCTTCTTGCTCGATTTTGTTTCTCTTCAAAAACCTTGACTTTCTACAACAAATTCCAGATTACACTATTTGCTTGTGAAGGGTGTCGTTCTTCATACCAATAAAAGTAATCACATCCACCTAACTTCTACAAAAACAAGACCACAATTACAAGTCAATAATTAATCAACTAATTAAATAAAAATATATTACCTCTTACAAGTAAAAATCTACGACCTGGATTTTGTTGAGTCCAAGAAGTCCTCAATAGAGCTTCATGACAACACTTACAATATTGAAAATCTTTATCACAAAAAATAGTGGAAGATGAGCTCAACATTGTCAAGCTTAGTTGGAAAAAATGAAAAAAATATATAGAAAAATCAAATACAAATAATTTGAAGAATTTAGATAGAGGAAAAAAGATGATGAAGAAGAAGATTTGGGAATTTAGGGTTAAATTTTAGGAAAAAGATGAATATATAAGACAATGGGGAAAAATAATTGTTGGGGGCCAAATCAGATGCCAAGTTAGCAAAAATGGGGGTTCAACGAGCCTTGGTTGCGTGAAGTACACGTGAGCTACCAACAGGGTAAAAAGTGCCAAACTGACACATTTGATGCCTAGTTTATTTTAGGTGTTTAAAATGAACACTATCTACTTGATTCCTATTTTATTTTAGGTGTTTAAAATGAACACTGTCAATAGGTTCCACCCTTTTTATTTCAAGTCACTTCACTTTATATGTGGTGGTAATTTTGTATGTCTAATAAAAGTTGAATTTTTATAATACAACAGATTGTCCATCTGTTGTAATAGATGTTCTACCTGTTCTGGCAGATAGTTTATCTGTTGCAATAGGTTGGTCATCTGTTGCATTACGCCGATGTTATTTCTATGAATAATCTAATAATCTAAGTCTAATTTGTTGCAACAGTGGAAAGACTTATTTGATAATTTCCACAGATGACCTAAATTTTACAACATATGCCTAGATCTTTTTGATATTTTCCAACAGTTACGCTTGAATATCCATGTGCTCGTTGACAACAAACCAGTAGAAAATACACACACCACCATGAAAATTTCAGCAATTAGGCTTCAATATCCATATGCCCAACAACACCAAACCAATAGCAATAACGGCAATAATGTAGTATCTTCTTCCTCGATTTTGTTTCTCTTCATAAGCCTTGACTTTATTCAACAAACCCCAGATTACACGATTTGCTTATGAAGGGTGTCGTTCTTCATACCAATCAAAGTAATCGCATTCACCCAATTTCTATAAAAAAGAGAACACAATTACAAAATAATTACAAGTCAATAATTAATCAATTAATTAAATAAAAAAATATTACCTTTGGAATCTTACAAGTAAAAAACCTACGATCCAAATTTTGTTGAGTTCAAAAAGTCTTTAACAGAGCTTCATGACCGCACTTACAATATCAAAAATCTTTATCACAAAAAATAGTGGAAGTTGCGCTCGACATTGTCAAGGTCAGTTGGAAAAAATAAATGTAATAATTTAAAGAATTTGGATAGATTAAAGAAGATGAAAATGAAGAAGAAGATTTGGAAATTTAGGGTTAAATTTTAGGAGGAAGATGAATATATAAGACAATGGGGGGGAAATGACCGTTGGGGGCCAAGTGACGGCAAGTCAGCTAAATGTGTCAGGACTGACACTAACACATTTTATGCCTATTTTATTTTACGTGTTTAAAATGAACACGTCTACTTGATGCCTATTTTATTTTAGGTATTTGAATTAAACACCGTCGATGGGTTGTGCTTTTTTTATTTCAATTCACTTTAACCTTTTTACACGTAGTGAAAAAATTTTATGTCCAACGAAAGTTGAATTTTTATAATGCAACAGATTCTCCATCTGTTGTAACAGTTATCCTACCTGTTCTGACATATAGTTTATCTGTTGCAATAGGTTGGTCATTTGTTGCATTATCTCGATGTTTTTATTTAAAGTCCATCTGTTGCAACAGTGAGAAGACCTGTTTGATAAATTTCAATAGATAACCTACCTGTTGCAAAATATGTATAAATCTGTTTGATTATTCCAATAGATGTGTCGTCTGTTGCAATAGATAAAGTCCATTTGTTGCAACATATGTCTAAATTTGTTCTTTTTTCCCAATAGATGTGTCATCTATTGCATTTTCTTGATATTTTTATCTAAAGTCCATCTGTTGTAACAGTGGGAAGACCTATTTGATAAATTCCAACAGATCACCTACCAGTTGCAACATATGTCTAAATCTGTTCGATTTTTCCAATTGATGTATCGTCTGTTACAACAGATACATTATCTATTGCAATATTTGAATTTAGTATTCCTTTTTAATTAATAAGTTCAAATCTAAGGAATAAATAAAATTCATAGACAAAATAAAATAAATCGAAGCCTTCATGAATTAGCTGAAATAAGTCAACGAATAAATAAAATATAAAAAAATTGTTATGGGTACAGATCTCAATAAATACATCAACAACAATTTAAGTATACTGCCAAGGATTGCTTTGACAGGCGCAAGCTATAAAGATCTACTCAGTATGGACAAGTTGTTCTTCATCTGGTGCTATGGAATTCGGTTTTGCTCGTTGTGGATCTTCATTGTCGCTTGCGTATGATTTCTACACTTTCTGTTCTCCGTATTTCCATAAAAAGAGTAACATACTGTCAATGCTGTTCAGCAGTAGCTTCTTCTACATCCACCTGGATACCCAGAATTGGTCAATGCTAATCACAGAGATACAACAAAATGGAAAAGGATAACTCATCTCTTCTAGCAAATCAAACAGGTCTTCCTCCCGTTTTAAATTCTTCCAAACATATTATATTTCTGTTGCAACAATGAATCAACTGTTGGGACAAATTTCTACATGAAGAAGACCCTGTGTGATAATTTCGAATGAATGAACCATCCGTTGCAACATATGAATCATCTGTTGCAGCAGATAGGTCATCTGTTGGTACGAATAAAATTTATACAAAGAGCTGTTTGATTTGCTAAAACAGACGAGACATATGTTGCACCAGATAAAGTATCTA
>NW_025867760.1:0-5608 GCF_002878395.1 Capsicum annuum
CCTATGCAGTAACTTAACAAAACAGGCTTTGAATCAATTCTCAACATAAATAACAGTTAAAGCCCCTTGTATACTAACACTGAGGCTGTAAATTATAAGTACTTATTAATAGCCAATAAGCCTGCAAGTCTTAATTCTTTAATTCCACCTAATTACATTTTCAAGTTACAATAGAATTCTAGAGAAATAAATATAGAGAGTTCGTATAGCCAACCTAACTAGTTGGAGTTTAGTTGAGGCTTAGTTGACTGAAACATTAAAAAGGGTCGTCCGGTGCACTAAAGCTACCGCTATGCGCGGTGTCCAGGGAAGGGCCCCACCACAAGGGTGTATCGTACGCAGCCTTACCTTTCATTTCTGCTAGAGGCTGTTTCCAA
Source organism: Capsicum annuum (assembly GCF_002878395.1). Lineage (NCBI taxonomy): Eukaryota > Viridiplantae > Streptophyta > Magnoliopsida > Solanales > Solanaceae > Capsicum > Capsicum annuum. The sequence continues at coordinate 378 of NW_025867760.1, forward strand.
GACTTGCACCTGTGACCTCCTGGTCACATAACAACAACTTTACCAGTTACCTCAAGGCTCCCCTTCAGTTGACTAAAACATTGATACTCTAAATTCAGAAAGGACAAATACAATAGAGATTTTACAAGATCCTTGGCCAGCACAAAATTAAATAGTAAGAAAGAAACTGACCACCCAGAAAGCATTCACATCAAATGCTAAATCTTTATCAGTATAACGCATTACTGTGCACTCATATTTGGATTGTGTCTTTGATGTGAATGCTTTCTTGGTGATCAGTTTTTTTCTTACTATTTAAGTATATGCTGGCCATGGATCATATAAGAACTCTATTTTGTTTTCCTTTTCTTGATTGATATTACCAATGTATCAATCAACTATGCCTCAATCCCAATTAGTTAGGCTGAGTAATGGATTCTCTATATTTTTTTCTGTGGATTTGTATTATAACATGAAAATAATTATGCGGAATTAAAGAGTTCAGTCTCGTCGGGCTTATTGGCTATTAGTGAGTCTATATAATTTACAACCTTTGTGCTAGTATACAAGGGGCTTTAATTTTTCACATAATACCATAGCCTAGAGTATTTTTCACATATCTCAGAATTCGGCGAATTGCTTCCAAGTGAGGTTTCTTCAGATGTTGCATGTATCGACTCATCATACCGACTGCAAAAGAGATGTCTGATCTTGTTAAAGTTAAGTAAAGAAGACTTCCTACCAACTGTCGGTACATTGTAGCATCTTCTAAATCTTTCCCTTCATGAGCACATATTTTAGAGTTTGGCTCTATTGGCGTCGAGAATGGCTTACACTTAAAAATTCCAAACTTCTTTAGCAAATCTCTGGAATACTTTTGCTGATGGATAAATATTCCTTCTTGAGAGTAACTAACCTCTATACCAAGAAAATGCTTGAGCTATCCAAGTTCTTTCATTTGGAAACGAACTGACAAGTTTTCCTTCGGAAAATTTCTTCTTCATAATCTTCTATGATGATTAAATCATCCATGTATACCAGTACAGTAGCTATTTTCTCTTCTTTATCTTTGACGAACAAGCTAGCATCTGCACTAGTCACCAAATACCCACTATGAGTAAGAAATTCAGCAATCTTACCATACCAGGCCCTCGGTGCTTGTTTTAATCCATCAAGCGCCTTCCATAGCTTATACACATACTCAGGGTAATCTTGATTTTGAAAGCCAATTGGCTTATCCATGTAGATCTCCCGATCCAGCTCCCCATGCAAAAATGCATTCTTCACGTCCATTTGCCACAAATTCCAATTTTTACAAGCTGCAAGTGCTAATAGGACTTGTACAGTTGTAAGCTTTGCAACTGGACTAAAAGTTTCATCATAATCTAGTTCATATTGTAGAGAAAATCCACGAGCCACCAAACGAGCCTTATGCCTTTCGATTGACCCATCTGCTCGACGCTTTATCTTGAACACCCACTTGCAAGATATCGGCTTCACATCACTTGGTTTTGGTACAAGCTCCCAAGTCTGATTCTGTTTTAGTGCTGCCATTTCTTCTTTCATAGCTTTATTCCACTTCTGATCTTGAGATGCTTCTTCAAATGTCTCAGTCTCATTTGCACCTTCTTCCTCCACTATTGCGGCATTGGCATACTTTGGATTTGGCTTTTTGAATCTTGTTGATTTTCTGAGTTGAGTTAGTGTTTCCACTCCACTAGGTTCAGCTTGTTCACATGGTTGTTGATACACACCAGTTTGCCAGGGACATTGGGCTACACCTTCTTCGCATTGTCTTCGCCATCTGCATCTTTTGCTTCTCCTAAACCCAATTAGATTTGAGAAGATTGCACCACATCTTTAAGAACATCTGATTCTGGCAGTACTTCCTTGTCTGATGACCACCATGAAGAAGATTCATCGAACACCACATTCTGGGATATGTAACACTTTCCGGTTGTCGGGTCACAACATCGTCACCCTTTTCTTTGACTATCATATCCTACAAAAATAATCTGACAGCCTTCTTTTCCATTTTTCTACGTAAATGATCAGGTACAAATACATAGCAAACACATTCCAAAACTCAAAAATAACTAACAGAAGGTTTCATATTCCATAATTTTTCGAAAGGTGAAATAAAACATAACCTTTGTTGAGGAAGCCTGTTGATCACAAATGCAGCCGTTCTCATTGCTTCTGCCCAAAAACGTCCTGGTATATTCCTCGCGTGAAGAATACTTCGACAAATTTTTTTCAGGTGCCTGTTCTTCCTTTCTGCTATGCCATTCTGTTGTGGAGTGCTAGCACATGTGAACTGATGACGTATTCGGCTTTCTTCAAGGAAATCACAGAACTTGTTTAAGGTATACTCTCCCCCATTATCACTGCGTAGACAACAAATTCTTTTACCAACTTCCACTTCTGCTACATTCTTAAATTCTTTAAACTTTGAAAAAGTTTCAAATTTTTCTTTCACAAAGTAAATCCACACATACCTTGAATAGTCATCAATAAAAGTCACCATGTACTTCATCCCACCTATGAAAGCTTGTTTCACAGGCCCAAACACATCGGAGTGCACCAACTCCAATGGTTTTCTTGCTTGAAAGTGGGGTTCTTCAAAAGGCAGTTGATGTGCTTTTCCATATTGGCAGCCTGCACATACTGTCTTTTCTCACTTCAAGTTGTGGAAGTCCCTTTAACATCGACCTCTTCATCATCACCTCTAATTTGGAAAAGCTAACGTGACCCAGCCGCATGTGCCACATGTCTGTTGTTTCATTTTTTTTTGTCTAGTCTACATATACAGCTTCTGCAGATATTACATAAACTGATTCCAACCTTTGACCTTTCATCACCGGTTCTTCTATAATCTTCAGGTTCCGATAGATCTTCACATCTTGTGGTCCAAATAGAAAAAAATGGCCAAAAGATGTTAAGTGTGCCACAGAGAGAAAATTTTTCTTCATACCTGGGACATGATAAATATTTTGGAGCGGTACCTCGATATCACTATGTTGAGGAGAAACTATTGTATTACCAATGTAAGCTATCGGTAACTTTGAGTTGTTCACCGTTACGACTACCCTGCTGCCCTTATACTCTGACAGGTGCTGCAGCTTTTCTTTGTCCCCCGTCATATGATTTAAGCATCCCGAGTCGACAATCCAATCCTTCTCGTAATCGTCTTTGTCATTGTAACGAGAGCCAATTCTTCTTCTTCTACAACAAAGAATGCATCTGCATCCCACTCTTCTTCACTATTTGATGTAGCAGCATTGCTCTGAATAGTCTTTTTCTTTGACCAACAATCTTTCGCCATATGACCTCTTTTTCCACAATTGTAACACTTCCCTAGAAACTTCTTACCGTCGTCTTGATTCTGCGAAGCTCCTCTTACACGAACACTCTCTCCGCCCTGATGACTTCTTACTATATTTTCTTGGATATACCAGTGGTATGCTGTGGAATTCCACCTGCCTCAATTGGCATAGAGTGCCTCTTCTTCCTTCTTCAACAAGATTTCTCCCATTTGCTTAGCTAAGGCTTCTTGACCAGCTAACAAATTTTCAAATTCTACCAGCGGCGGTTGAACTTGCCATCCTTGTATGACAGCAATGAAGCTCCTAATTTCTGTCTTCAAGCCATGAATGATGATGCGCTTCACCCTAGTATCACCAATAGGAGCCTCCGGATCCAACTCAGAAATCTCCCGACATAGAGACTTTACTTCATGAAAGTACTGTGAGATCGTCATGTCGCATTGTGACACTGACAGCAACTCAGACTCTAAGATTTGGAGCTTCGTATCAGTCTTCTTGAGAATAGCTTGGCGAATGTATCCCAAGCTTCCTGTGGAGTTTTGGTATCACGTATATGCTCTAGTACATCTTCTTCGATTGTGGTCTTCAAGGCGAACATTGCTTTACCCACTTTGATTCTCCATTTTCGTAAGATACCATTCGTGTCTTCAGCTTCTGGAGACATAACCTCGTTTCTGTTTACTACTTCCCATAAGTCTTGGCCTTGCAAGTAAGACATCATTCATGTAGACCAAGAATTGTAGTTTTGGTTGTTGAGTTTCTTGATTCCACCAACTACTTGAAGATCACCCATCTTGACAGCACCTAGAAGAACCTGGCTTTGATACCAGATGTTGAATATTAAACAAAAAAGCTGATAGAAAATTTGATGGAAAATCAGAGAACTAATCCTTTATTGATGCAAATAGCCTGTATATATAGGCTTACAAACTTATAAGCAAGTCATTGCTTATTACTAGGACTCAACATACTCCTAACCAATAACTAATAGACCTGCAATTTGACTGAAACAAAAATACTAAAAAAAAAATAACTAACAATTCAAAGTTTATCTAAACAAATTATTAATGACTTAAGACAAAGAAAATATGGAGATAAACAAATAACCATGTCTTTCATATTCTGGTGTTGATATCTTCAATAAGAAATGCAAGGTAAGGCTGCTTACAATACACCCTTGTGGTGGGGCCCTTCCCCGTACATCGCGCATAGCAGTAGCTTAGCACACCGGGCTGCCCTTTTTTATCTAGATGAATGTCAAAGTACAGTTTGGCCATCTAAGTTGTGGAGGACTCCTCCATGTTAAGGAGTTACTTCCTTTATAAAAGTAAACAAAATAGAAAATATGAACTTGGGAGAACTCCTCCCGATTATTATATGGATTGATCATATAAGCAAGTTTCCAAAAATTATGAAATGAATTAATCTAAAAAGTCCTTTGGTTTGGCTTGTCTAATTCTGAAACCCGACAGTTGCATGTTATCCAATATGCATGTCCCTTTTGCTTTATTCTGTAAGTCTTCAAAGTTTTAAGGTCGTACTTGTTTCAGATAGTGAAGATTCCAGTTAAGCCATTGCATATGACACTTCATTAGCCTTTGGTAACAGTTTGTCATCGCGTATTTCCTAGCACAAAATCGGCAACTGATTACAATAGTTTTTAGAGAAATATGATAGAGGAGTCTTTGAATTTGTGCGTAGGTGAAGGAATTCGTGACAACAGTGCAACAGGAGGGGATGAAGGACTAATAAAAGCGCCAAAGGTTCTTGCAGACATTGTGGGGTTGGTAATGGGTTCTGTATATTTGGATTGCTCCTTTGATGTGAATGCTTTCTGGGTGGTCAGTTTCTTTCTTACTATTTAAGTATGTGTTGGCATTGAATCTTATAAGAACTCTATTTTGTTTTCCTTCTGGATTGAGATTA
>NW_025867761.1:0-731 GCF_002878395.1 Capsicum annuum
TTTGTTCCTCAATCTACGAGTCTGATAATCTAAGATTTCAATTGGAATCTCTTCATAAGAGAGGCTGTTCTGAATGTCGATGCTCTGAATAGGGACAACAACTGCTGGTTCACCTATGCACTTCTTTAGCAAAGAGACATGGAAGACTGGATAGACTGAGGCTAGATCTGAAGGCAACTCAAGCTCATAAGCTACCTTGCCGAAGCGACAAAGAATTCTGTAGGGACCGACATACCGGGGACTGAGTTTTCCTTTCTTGCCGAAACTCTTCACTCCCTTCATGGGAGAGATCTTAAGATAGACATACTCATTGACCTCGAACTTGAGATCCTCTCTATGAACATCTGCATAGGACTTCTGTCGGCTCTGAGCAGCCCGAAGTCTCTCTCTGATCAATTAAACTTTCTCTAAGGCATCGAATACCAAGTCAGGACCTATGATTGAGGCCTCACTAACTTCAAACCAACCAATCAGAGATCTACATCTCCTACCATAAAGAGCTTCGAATGGAGCCATCTAAATACTAGAATGATAGCTATTGTTGTATGCAAACTCAATCAAAGGTAAGTGGTCGTCCCAACTTCCCTTGAAGTCAATTGCACATACCCTTAGCATATCTTCAATAGTCTGAATGGTCCTCTCTACTTGACCATCTGTCTGAGGATGAAATGTTGTACTGAGATGGACTTGGGTACCAAGACCCTTTTGGAATGCTTTCCAAAAGGGTCTTG
>NW_025867761.1:831-2351 GCF_002878395.1 Capsicum annuum
TCAAAGGTAAGTGGTCGTCCCAACTTCCCTTGAAGTCAATTGCACATACCCTTAGCATATCTTCAATAGTCTGAATGGTCCTCTCTACTTGACCATCTGTCTGAGGATGAAATGTTGTACTGAGATGGACTTGGGTACCAAGACCCTTTTGGAATGCTTTCCAAAAGTGAGAAGTGAACTGGGTACCTCTGTCTGAGATGATAGATAATGGAACACCGTGTAATCTGGCTAACTCCCTGATATAGAGTTTGGCATAATCCTCGATGGAATAAGAAGTACGAACAGGAAGAAAATGAGCTGACTTGGTCATTCTATCTATAATGACCCAGACTGAATCATGCTGATGACGAGTTCTAGGCAAACCCATCATGAAGTCCATGTTAACTTCTTCCCACCAAGTAGGAATGGTGAAATCTTGCAGGGAACCACTAGGTTTCTAATACTCTATCTTAACCGGCTGACATGTAGAGCACTTAGTCACAAACTCTGCGATATCTCTCTTCATCCCACTCTACCAATAGATCTCCCACATGTCGCGGTATATCTTAGTGGCCCCTAGATGAATAGAGTATTGCGCACCATGCACTTCTGCAAGAATTCGCTGCCTCAATTCATCTACACCTGGAACACATAGACGACCCTGACAACGAAGAACACCATCTCCCCCTTTGGAGAAAACCTCAACTTTCTGATTCTGAACTGACTCTTTGAGCTTAACAAGGCTAGGATCCCTGTCTTATTTCTCTTTTACCTCGGAAACTAGAGATGACTTTGAACTACTATGAACATATACACCACCCTCTGAAGAATTGACTAAGCGAACGCCTAGTCTAGCAAGCTGATGGATCTCCTGAGCCATCTTTTTCTTACTATCCTCAACATGATAAACACTACCCATGGAGAGTCGATTGAGAGCATCGGCCACAACATTGGCCTTGCTCGGATAATAAAGAAGTCTTATGTCATAATCCTTCAAGAGCTCTAACCACCTTCTCTGGCGAAGATTGAGATATTTCTGGGAAAAGACATACTGGAGGCTTTTATGGTCTGTGAAGACATCTACATGAACTCCATATAGATAATGCCTCCAAATATTCAAACTAAAAACTACCTCTGCTAACTTAAGATCATGAGTAGGATAATTCTTCTTACATGGCTTTAACTGTCTAGAGGCGTAGGCTATGACCTTACCATGATACATGAGGACACAACCTAAACCCACTCTAGATGCATCACAATAGACTATAAAAACGTCTGAACCATTTGGAATAGCTAGAACTGGGGTGGAGGTGAGTCGAGTCTTCAACTCTTGAAAGCTCTTCTCGCATGAATCTGACCACTGAAACTTAATCATCTTTTGAGTCAATCTAGACATGGGAGATACAATAGAAGAAAATCCCTCGACAAACCATCTGTAATAGCCAGCCAAACCCAGGAAACTTCTAATATATAATGGAGATACAGGTCTGGTCCAGTTTCTTACTGCCTCAGTTTTCTGAGGATCTACTCTAATGCAATCA
>NW_025867761.1:2451-4950 GCF_002878395.1 Capsicum annuum
ACCACTGAAACTTAATCATCTTTTGAGTCAATCTAGACATGGGAGATACAATAGAAGAAAATCCCTCGACAAACCATCTGTAATAGCCAGCCAAACCCAAGAAACTCCTAATATCTGATGGAGATACGAGTCTGGGCCAGTTTCTTACTGCCTCAGTTTTCTAAGGATCTACTCTAATGCCATCACTGAAAATAATATGGCCAAGGAATGCTACTGATCTTAGCCAAAATTCACACTTGCTGAACTTAGCGAATAACTAGTGATCCCTGAGAGTCTGAAGAACAATCTTGAGATGGTCTGCATGATCACACTCTATGTGAGAATAGACCAGAATATCATCTATAAAGACTATGACAAACATGTCGAAGTACTGCTTGAAGACACAGTTCATCAAATCCGTAAAAGCTGCTGGGGCATTGGTAAGACCAAATGACATGAGTAAAAATTCAAAGTGACCATACTGAGTATGGAAAGCTATCTTCGGAATGTCACATTCTCTAACTCTGAGCTGATGATAGCCTGATCTGAGGTCTATCTTGAAGAAGTAACTGGAACTCTGAAGTTGGTTGAATAGATCATCAATCCTGGGAAGAGGATATCTGTTCTTGACCATGACCTTGTTGAGTTAACGAAATTAATACACATCCTGAGAGAATCGTTTTTCTTGTGCACAAATAATACTGGTGCACCCCATGGGGAAATGCTGGGTCTGATGAATCCCTTATATAAGAGATCTTTCAACTGATCTTTCAATTCCTTGATTTCTACTGGTACCTTTATGTATGGTGAAATAGAAATAGGTTGAGTATCCGGAAGAAGGTCTATGCCAAGTCTATTTCCCTTTTGGGAGGAATGCCTGGAAGATCTTGGGAAAAACATCTAACTATTCATTAACAACAGGGACTGTTTTGAGGTAGGAGATTCAGAACTAGAATCTTTAACATGCATGAGATGATACACACACCCCTTAGAAATCATTTTCCTTGGCCGAAGGTAGGAAACAATTTGACCCCTGAACGCTGAAATGCTCCCCTTCCACTCAATAGGGCCTGTATCATCTAATCTCTCAGACTTTCACTATTTGTACCAATCATGAGCAACATCCTGTAATTGGTAGGCGGCTAACTCAGCACTCTCAATAGCATGACATGAATAATGAAGAAAGGGGACCGTTCCTAAAACATCTTATAGCCTCCCGCACATAAATATGATGCGTAACACACCCATGTACAAGACTCTACTAGATGCGGCTTTCAGACTTCCTAGGACTCTATTGAACCTTAGTCTCTGATACCAAGTTTGTAACACCCCGATTTGCTGAACCGGAATGCTACACGGTGCTCATGACCCCGAGGGACCACAAGCTAACCCATGACTAATATCTATAACTGTATATTGCAAATCATGATATAATAATGCGGAATACATGGAACTGTAAGGACATAAGGTTCAACTGAATACAATCATGTGGGTGAAAATACCCAAAACAATTCAATCTGAAAGTAAATCTACAAGTAAATCCGAAAGCCTCTAAACTGTTTGAATAAGGAGTTGAAGGAACATGTCTCCAACTAACTCCGTAAAATTGAACTGAAGAAATAAATGAATCAAATCATATTGTCCTCGAATCAATGAGGACTCACAGTGTCTCTGCGACTGGAATGCTACCGCTACTGCTGGGTTAGAGCTTGTGCCTCGGGACCTATGGTGTATCATGAAAAGAAAGCACCATAGCGCAAATGTGTCAGTACAACTGGAGTACTGAGTATACGAGGAAGGTAGGATGAACATAAAGGGTTTCATGTATGAACAACACTGACTGACTAATATGAACGTGAGAGTGCAAACACACATATATAGAAACTGGGACCATGAATACGTGATAGCATGACTTGTAAGCTAATACATGGTTTACTGATAACTTTCCTGACTGATACTGAAACTGATAACATGGATGACTATATCTGACAGTCCTATATATACTAAAAACTGAAGAATGCCCTAAGTTCTTCTACTAAGACTGATACTGAAACTGTGGGAAGGTAGTGTTTAATCGACATGCCCCATGTGTGCCATTATGGCTAAGCTAGGGTCCAATCTCTTCCCCGACTAGAGGGGTGTCAATACCGCGCCACTGGTAAGGACAACTGTGAGACCCTATACTGGTAGGTACTCAAATGAGAATGGTGGGAACCCTAAACTGACGGGTTAAGCCACCTCATCAACCCTAAGCTAACGGGTTAAGATGTCTCAACCTACACTGGCTACGTAGTTCTAGAACACCAGGATTGATACTAAGAATCACACCCTTAACTGGCGGGTAAGTTCCCATCCTTGGGTTCATCGGTGCTAACCTTTACTTCCATCTGAAGGACACTGAACTGAATAAATAAGCTGAACTAAATAACTGAACTGAACTGATTAGCTAAACTGATACTGATTAACTGGACTAATACTAGTGGTATTGTTTAGCAGAGATAAACTAAGTTTACTGGATTC
>NW_025867762.1:0-1174 GCF_002878395.1 Capsicum annuum
ATTTATTCCTCTCAAGTGAAATTAAAACTTAAAGTACATAATATTCTCAAAAAGATAGACAAGAAGGGTTGAGATAAATTATTTTTTTCACAAAAAGAAAAAGATTAACCGGACAACTAAAATTTGAATATTAATTGCATAAAGGGAAAAAAGAACTGTTTACAATTGATATTCTTTTTCCTTTTATTAATAAGATAAAAATTGATTTAAGTTTTCTATTTCCACATTCCATGGCATTGCAAAATAGAAAATTTTGAATTACATTAAATCTTGTTTGTTTAATGGTGAATTTCTTTGGGATTACTTGAAGATTAACAACTTTTTTTTAAATTGTAATCAAACCGTAAGTCAAACATATAGATTATAGGTAAAATAAAAGATTTGTGCAATCACATTATATGTTTTTACTTCCACAATTATAAGGTTTGACCACAAACCTTAAAATTAACGCAACTGTCCAGAACCTTACTTTCTAATCCATCGATTAGTGGTAAATTTCTTTAGGGGTGATTAATTAAAGATTAACATTATTTTTTCTGAATTGTAATCAAACTGTAAGTCAAACTTATATTAATTTTAGATTATAGGTACAATAAAGATTTGCGCAATTAAATTATAAATATATATCTTTACTTCTACAATTATAAGGTTCGATCACAAACCTTAAAATTAACGTAATTGTCCAGAACCTCACTCTCTAATAGTGGTAAATTTCTTTTGGGATGATTAATTCAATGTTAACATTATTTTTTCTGAAATGTAATCAAATCACAAGTCAAACATATTTTATTTTTGATAATATGTACAATAAAAGATTTGTCCAATCAGATTATATGTCTTTACTTTCACAATTATAAGATTTGACCTTAAAATTAGTGTAACTGTCCAGAATCTCACTCTCTCCACTGATCTAGTGTCCCCTTATTTTATCGTGGCGCGGGCACCCTTATTACTTGAAACACGTTAATTAATAAAAAAATATTTCTTTTTTTAGTTAACGACTGTCTAATTTGTGTTCAAATTTTACATCAATAGTTAACGATCATATACCTTCTTAGAATAATAAGGATTTTTTTATTTTTTTATTTTTAAAAAAGGGAAGGTAATTGTAAATAGTTTTGGATGATTTATTTTTTGTTTTATTTTTGTAATATGAAGTTAGAAATTATTGAAA
>NW_025867763.1:0-5187 GCF_002878395.1 Capsicum annuum
ACCAGTAATATTTCTAAAACAAAAATAAAAATATAATAGTCAATTTTTTGTTCTAACAATGTGTTAAGTAGTTAATAAGTTAAATCCTTACATGAAATTCTTTAAACATTTTATCTTTTTCATGTTCTGGAACCTTTTGACAACTGGTCCAATAGCCGTTGAAGTTCTGATAAATGCATTTAGTCATAATTTTTTCAACTCCAGCATCGCGCCTAAACCTACAACACAAGATCAAACAGTAATTTCATAGAGCATAATAATACAGTAAATGAAAAATAAATAATGTTGTTTTATGTAGAAATCTTACCCTATCCCATATGGAATCATATACCGCCTCTGATAATCATCTCTGTCTCCGAGATACGGAGCAAGTTCTAGTGGATGCACTGGCATGGCCTGATCTGAAGCGCCGGATGGAGTGCCTCCAAGATGAAGATCCATCAACCCAATAGATCCAGCAGAATCACTGTGAGAATGTGGGTGACTGCTAGCAGAGGGAACTAACAATAATAGATGTTCGGATGTGCCAGCGGTCGTCCGATAGTACTGTGATAGCGGTGGTACAGTGATGGAAGAAGAATGAGTCACTGTAGACCCATGAAGTGGACCCACATGTGTAAGAGCAGGAACTGAATGCTACAACGACCTAGAATATGAGGGTTGCGCTGGTGCATCAACAAACCAACCATCAGATACATGAATACCTGTCGGTCGTCTATAAGGCGGAGGTTATTTTTTCTCTTTTATTTTTGTAGCATCAACTTTTTCCTTACTTGTGTCACCTCTACCTACTATCTAAATTATGTAAAGTTAGTAAGTAGTTAGTTCTTACAAAATGAATATAGAAGAAAACATTCCAAGTAACTAATTTCAAGTTACTAATTCACATTTCAAATCACTCCAACAACACGAGATAAACAAGAATATTTCTATTACTACATAAATTATGGAAAAGTGAAAACAACAATCTTACACAGTATATTACATATCAATCTTAAACAAGAAATATAAAGGTAAATAGTACAAAGCATAAAGACATCAATACATAATAAATACAATCTACACAAACTAATCCTCCTCTCCTAAAGATTCTCCACTAAACCATTCACCTTCTTCAGAAGTTTCCTTATATGCTACCCACTCAACCTCTTCTTCTGCAATATTAACTTCTTCAAATATATTTTTCAGGTGATTCAAACTATCTACTAAGTCATTGTCCACTAGATGGTGATCAATCTATATTTCATTTTGATATGCAGTCTCCAACACATTCTGAACCTCCACTCGTCCTATAGGCTTTGTTTTGATTACAGTCCACCAATCAAACTTTTCACTGCGTAACGGATAAGGAGCATAATACACTTCTTTAATATTTTGGACTAGAACAAAGGGATCGTAAACTAGATAAGACCTATTGTGCTTCACTTCAATGATGTTATGCTCCCTATGTAATCTTGTCCCTCTTGTTCTTGGATAAAACCACTTACATTGAAAGAGGATAATTTTTTTTATTGGGAAACCAACATACTCCAGTTCTAAGATCTCGTGTATGATGCCAAAGTAATCAACATAATCATCACCCTTAACCCAAATACCATTATTATTTGTTTTTCTTGTTCTGGAGTGTTCTTCGGTGAAAAATTTAAACCCATTTATTGTGTAATGGGACATTGTATAAGCTTCAACTGGACCCAAGGAAATATTTCTCAAGAACTGATTGTATGCGACTGCATTTGGTGACTGGTGTACCTAAAAATATTATACATATATATATATATATATGTTAATGTATAAATCTTTAAAATTTGTAAAAATATTAGTACACTTACGAACCTCATATGTAAACCATGTTACAAAGGATGCATACACTTGATTTTTGTGAAATTGAGTCTTAAATGAACTGAAGATCCAACAAACGAAACACAATTAGCTTCCTTAAGGGAATGAGTAAATAAATAAGATATGTTAATTTTTAATATCCTTACTTCAGAGAGGGCTCAACTTTCGGACAAGTCAGCGAGACATACAAAGTTGCTGATGTGTGCTCCATGATAGTGAGTCAGCAAAATATGGTCTTTTTAGCCTTATAACCAAATTGATTGAAAATTGATATCGGTTGCAAATGAGGCTCATTCTCATCATCCTAATGATGATTCAGTCTGTTACTTGAACAAGAATCTTCATCACAAAAGTAGTATGAACAAAATTGAGACGTTTCTCTTACAAGATATGCCTCAACTATAGAGCCTTCCACCCTATATTTATTTTTGGGACTCTTTTTCAATTTTTCAATTGCCCTGCACAATCTTAAGATTAGATGTTCACTATATTAAAAAAGATATGTATGAATTTAAATATGTTGCAATTACTTACCATTCGAATGGATACATCCACCTAGTTTGAACTGGATTGCCTAGCCGAGCTTCGTGCACAAGGTGAATTGAAAGATATTCCATCACATCGAAGAACCTTGGCGGAAATATTTTCTCCAAGTTGTTGGTGATAACAACAATATTACTTTTCTTTCGCTCAACATTTTCTTCTTTTAATGTGGTGGCACATAAGTCTTTGAAGAACAAACTAATCTCTGCTATTAGTTTCCATATGTTTTCAGGTAAACCAATAAAAGAAATTGAAAGTAATTATTCCATGAAAACATGACAATCATGGATTTTCATTCCATACAAGATTCCTTATGCCATATCAACTTGCATTCCCAAATTTGAGGCATATCCATCTGGCATCTTTAAACTTTGGACCCACTCACATATTTGTCGCTTTTGGTCCAACTTGAATGTATAACTAGCATTGGGATTAAGAACATTGCCATTGGGCCCCTCATGTAAGTGTAATTCTTTGCGTTTGCAATATTTTGGTAAGTTAAGTCTGGCCTTAGGATTATCCTTTGTCTTATCGGTGACATCCATAACTGTGTTGAACAAGCTATCAAAATAGTTCTTCTCAGTATGCATGACATCAACATTATTTCTAAGTAAATTATCTGGCCAATATTCTAAATCCCAAAATATACTTTGCTTAGTCCAGTTATGCGAAATGCCATATCCATCAAGCCTATACAATGGTTCCTCGCTAACTTTAGGCAAATCATGAACTATTTCCTAGATGTCATGACCAGATAACCTTGTAGGTGGACCATCATGTTCCGTTCTATTCCTTCTGAATACATTCTTGAGTATCCTAAATTCATGATCAAGTGGCAAGAAACAACTATGACAATCAAACCATGAATTTTTCCTGCCATGTCTCAATGTGAAAGATTTTGCTTTTTCCATGCATATGGAAAAACCAACTTTCCAGCTGTCATCCACCCAAACAACATTTCATAACCAGAAAAATCATTAACAGTCCACATTAGATATGCATGCAAATTAAAATTCTGTTTAAGTGAGATATCCCAAGTTTCAACCCCCTCATTCCATAAAATTTAAAGTTCATCAATCAAAGGTTGCAAGTAGACATCTATTTTGCTTTTTAGATTACGCGGGTCAGGAACAACACAATTCAGAAATATATAGGGACTAGTCATCAACATTTTAGGAGAAAGATTATACGGGGTGATAAATATAGGCCAACATAAAAATGGCATAGAACCAACTAAAAAAGGAGAGAAGCCATCCACACATAATCCTAAATGAATATTTTGTGGATTAATTGCAAAATTTGGATATGTTGCATCAAAATGCTTCCAAGCCTCTCCATCAGATGGATGACAAATAACACCAGTGGGCCTTTTATTTTCACTGTGCTATCTCATATGAGGAGCTGAGCTATTTGAAGTATACAAGTCCTCAACCTTTGTATTAGAGTAAATAATGCATCACCTTAGTAGCAATTTTATTTCCACTACAACCACATTTATATCGAGGGTGCTGACTAAACTTACAGGACTCTAGGTTAGTACCTCCCTTATAGTATAACATGCTACCATTTTCAAAACAATTAATTCTAACTGAGGAGAGACCTAACTTTGACACCAATCTTTTTGCCTTATAGAAAGAATCAGGAACCTCTA
Source organism: Capsicum annuum (assembly GCF_002878395.1). NCBI lineage: Eukaryota > Viridiplantae > Streptophyta > Magnoliopsida > Solanales > Solanaceae > Capsicum > Capsicum annuum. The sequence continues at coordinate 4,034 of NW_025867763.1, forward strand.
AGACGGGGTCAACTAACACTTTAATAAGGTCTATCATTGAGTCCATTCCTTCTTTAAAAATATTTCAGTCAGATTTAACACTTTATAATCTAAAAACAACAGAAAAATGAGAGTGCGAACACCCGTTAAACAAAGGATGACTAGAAGCATGCAATTGTTCATAGAATTTGCGCACTTCTCTATTGGGAATATCTTCGACATTTTTTCTAAAGTCATCCCCGTGTTGCATCCCAAAAACATCATGCACCATTTCTGTCATCCTAGTATCTTGGTAGTTATTATGCCCTGAAGACCTACTACTTTCACCATCGACAAAGTTATTTTGCTCAATAGAACCATCAATAGAACGCAATCTTAAAAAAATCCTCATGAAAACCCCTTCTATAAAGATTTTCCTTCACAACTTCTTCTTTTAAAAGACATGTACCATCATATCTAACACAACGACAAGGAATAGCCCAAAAACGTGACCAAGCATCAAGTGTCTTAGCATGTTCAACAAAACATCTGACACCTTCAACAAATTCCACCCTAAGGCCCATTCTATTATCATTATTTCGTTGATATATCCAGCTATAATCAGGTTCCATCTACATAATCAATCAGATTTAACTAATTAGTTCAATTCATAAAAGTTCACATTTCAAGTACCTAAATTCAAAATAAAAAAGTACCTAATTTCAAATTACCAAACTAAACCACATTCAAAAAAAAATTCACATTTCAAGTATCTACACTTAATCAATTTCAAGTCACTAAGTCATCTCCCAAGTCACCAAACTACACTACATTCAAAATGATAAATTCACCTTTCAAGTATCTACATATAATCAATTTCAAGTGACTAAGTCACCTCCCAAGTTACCAAACTAAACCACATTCAAAACAAAAATTCGCATTTCAACTACGTACACTTAATTATTTTCAAGTGACTAAATCATCTCACATGTTAGTAGAATAAACTACCTTCAAAACAAAAATTCACCTTTCAACTATCTACACTTAATCAATTTCATGTGACTAAGTCACCTCACATGTTACCAAATCCCATCACATTCAAAACAAAAATTCAAAATTCAAGTACCTACACTTAATCAATTTCAAGTGAATAAGTCACCTCACATGTTACCAAACTAAACCACATTCAAAATAAA
>NW_025867764.1:0-3856 GCF_002878395.1 Capsicum annuum
GACTTATAACCCTAAAGAGGTGTAATTTTTCCCATTTTTCTTCAGTTAAGCATCTCAAAAACCCTCTCTTACACTCTCAACCACAAGATTGGGGTTTCCATCAAACTCATCTCTCGAAAGAAAAATTCAAGCCTTTTTCCAAGATAATCAAGAATTAAGTTTTCCGATCAAATAACTCTCCAGGAAATCATTAAGGTTTCCTTTCTAAGGTATGTGTGTGTTTATTCATGGACTCCTTTCGTCTATGAAGTTCAAGAACCCTTTTCTAAAACTATATATTATGGTTTTCATGTTATGAATGGATTGTTGATCATGTTTATGTGTTGAATGATGCCAAGATAGAATCTTTATTTGTTATTATGAATCTATGACATCATATGAGTTGAAAACATGTAATTTTGATTATTTATGATGAGTAATTGTATGATTTACACCTATGCCTAAGTTGTGCATGTAAGGTGTTTGATAAAATACCTAAGAGACTAGAAATCAGGCATTATAGCTAAATTGTGACTAAGTGAAGGATTCATGATATGCAACCATATTCCAATGATTTTCATGTTGATATTGTGTCTTGTAAATGTTGTTGGGATGTTCATGAACTAGTCTTATGAGATTATGCCATGGTTACTTGTAAATCCTACTTATGTACAAAATGTATGATATCCATGCACTTCATGGAATTCCCCAAGTTATTATATTATGGGTTGTTGATGTTGGTCATGTACTCAAGTCAGTCATGTGTATCAGTTTCCTTCCATCAAGTCCTGGGGGTATTTGTACCCAAAAAATATAGTTGTGTGCCTAGAGTCATGTCAGGTTATCACAATACTCTCAGTTAAGCCATGATCTATAGAATGTAGTCAGTCATATGACTCAGGAAAACTCAGAAATCTCAGTAGTCTCAGTAGTTCAGTAATCTCAGTGATCTCAGTACTTATTCTGTAACTTCAGTATTCACAGTCACTTTTAGTAACTTCAGTACTCTCAATCAGTCCTCAGAACTCAGTATATTTTGTTAGTCATCAAAATTCAGTAAACTCAGTTTAGGTCTGCTAAACAATACCACTAGTATCAGTTTAGCTAATCAGTTCAGTTTAGTTATTCAGTTTATTTTTGTTATTCAGTTTAGTGTATTTCAGATGGGAGTAGGATTCAGCACTGAGTGAGCCTAGGGATGGGGACTCACCCACTAGAATAGGACAGAGATCCCTATAAGCGATCCCTAAGTTCCTGAACTATGTAGCCAGCGTAGGTACGAGATGTCACCCGTTAGATAGGAGTGACATACTCAAGGGTCACCCATTAGCATATTTATATATATAGGACTGATCCCAGGAGTCACCTACTAGATTAGGACTGACTCCATAACAGATGTCTTTACTGGTGGTGAGGTACTGACACCCTTCTAATCAGGGTAGAGATTGGACCTCAGTCAGCTTAGCTTGGGGAATGTCAGTTAGATGAACACATCCCACAGTTTCAATTATAGATTCAGGACTATCAGATACGGTTAACTCAGTTCAGTAGTACAGATTTAGTACTGTTAGAGACAATCAATCTTTATCATTATAAATAGACTTCAAGATCACCCATTAGACATGACTGATATCAATTATAGTTAAACAGTATCAGAATCATCAGATTTAAAGATCAACCGCTAGATAGGACTGATCTCAAATTCAGTTACTCCATATAAAATAGAACTCAGATAGTTTCATTAGAACTTAGACTGTCAGATACAGTCGCTCAGTATCAGTTACATTGGTTAGGCCGATCATACTTACATCAGTTATATCAGTTTTCTGAACTCATGTATCAGTCATATCAGTTATCAAAATTTATGATATCAGTATTCAGCTTTAGGACTGTCAGACACAGTCAACCAGACCAAATCTTCATAATTTAAACTATCAGAAATAGTCGTTCATCTATTTAGTACCTCAGTAATAGTAAAGTCATGTTGTCAGCATTCAGACTCAGTAGTCAGCATCATCACGAGTTTAGTTATAGTTGTTTATGTATGTATGTATTCTCATATTCATATTAGTTAGCATTGTTCATACATATAACCCTTTCCATTTAGCCTACCTCACTCATATACTCAATATATTCAGATGTACTGATGCATTTATGCTATGGTGCTTTCTCTTATGTTACACCATAAGTTCAGAGGCACAAGCTCGAGATCAGCAGTAGCATTCCAGTGTTCAGATTTTGCAGTGAGTCCTTCTCATTTGAGAACGATATGATTATTGCTGCATTTGCTATTTAATTACTAGATGGAGTTAGTTGGAGACATGTTCCTTCAACTCCTTATTCAGTTCAGTTAGAGGCTTTCAGTCTAGATGTTAGATTAGATATTCAGATCTCATTATTTTTAGTATTTATGACTTGCTTTGGTATTGTTATACCTTTTTCAGATATTTTGTTATCAGATGTTTATTCAGTTCGAACCTTATGGCCTTTCATGTTCATGTTTTTGTATTTTATGATATATTATGCAGTATAAGGTACAGATATCAGTCATGGGTTAGCTTGTGGTCCCTTGGGGTCATAAGCACCGTGTAGCATTCTGGTTCAGAAAATCGGGGTGTTACATAAGGCAATAAGGTTCAAAACTATACTAATACTAGCTATAAAACAATGTCTATAATAGGGTATAAAAATACCCAAAACTGAAATAAACTATCTGAAACTGTAACACCCCATATTTAACTACGTGTATTGTCCTATTCAAGTACGTGTATTGGTCTTATTTATATGGAATTAATTTTTTTATTTTATTTATATCGGAATTTTCCCATTGATGGTTCCATGCGAAGGTTATTGAATAAGCTTTCCAATGATATAAATATTTCCAAAAACGGATAGGTTTTGGATATAATTGAGCACGTTTGAAACTATAAAACGGTGGTCGAGATATTTGGGAATAGTAAATGTGCAGGAAAATTTCCTGCACACAAATTACTAAGGCCAGCCGAATTTTTAGGTCAATTTCTAATGATCATAACTCCCTTAATATAATGAACTAGGAGAGCTTCGACATATGAAAAGAAACATCTTTTAGTCTTATTTCCAATGCAATTGGTTTCATTCAAATCCAACGTCTGAGTAAGGAGTTATACTCGTTTTACTTCAGCCTATCAAAACAGATTTTTAGGGTTAACTTCAAACGATCATAACTCCTTGTATAAGACAAACTGGGTGTCCTACTTTATATGAAATGAAAGCCCTTTGAATTATCCTTCCAATAATACCAATTTCACCCCAATCCAATATCAGAGCAAAGATTTATGGTCCATCTAGTTTAGCTTACCAAAACAGTCCACCAAAGGAAAGATTTGACATTATTTAAATTTTAAAGGCATTTTGGTCATTTCCTATTATATTATGGATGGGAATATGTGTATATATACATGTATATGAGTTCAAAAAATTATTTTCATCATCAATCATTGAGGAAGAACAAACCCTAGCCAAATTTGACCTTTAAATTACTTTTGATTCAACCGTAGAAATTCAGAAGTAATTTGATAACTGCGTTTGTCATCTCGAGAGCTTCGAACGGTACCTATTATTTGTGAAAATAGGATTGCATAATCAAGATGTAAATTCTAAGGTATGAATAGTATTTGCCTTTGTTCTTTTCCATATGTATATGTGTGATAGAGGATTATATGTATTGGTTGTTATTGAAAGGTAATGGAAATAGCGTTATGGACTATTTTGCATGGTTTGGTTGTATTGAACTGTGGAAGGTGGATCTAGTAATTGAGTTATGGAAGGTGGATATGGTGATATACTATTGAATTGATGATTATTTATGTCTATGGCTCAATTTGGTTTAATGGAT
>NW_025867765.1:0-1235 GCF_002878395.1 Capsicum annuum
CGACTCCTTATAGGAATTCGACTCCTTATAGGAAGTCTTCTTTTTCGAATAAGACCTTTTGTGACGCCTAGAGGGCATCTTTGTGTGCCTTTTACTGTCATTGAGATCAGTAAAGCCGTAATCGTGACAGAAGGTTGTCAGACCATATTTACTATTCTGCTTAAGTTGTTGCTTAAGTTTAAGGTCTGTACAGAGTTCTATACCCGTAGTGGTAATGAAACTTACTAAGTCTCCGTAGGTAAGAATGTCGTAAGGAATTTGACCCTCGAATCTATCCTTAAGTTTTGTTCGGACTTTATCTGCGAATAATGGGGGAAGACCACTGATGAATCGTTCTTTCCAGAAGTCATTATTGCAATCGGGTCTGATCATAACTTTAATAAGGAAGGTATCTTTATACCACCTAAAGTCTGCAAGGTTTTTGCAACGAAGGTTATTAAGGATTTCGAGACTCCTATCTTGGAAGAGTTTTGGTTCTCCTACAAAATGTCTAGCTATGTGATAGAGAAGGGTTGCACAGGCGTCTTCTTGTGCTTCTTGAACCAGGGTTTCTTGACCATCAACAGTTCGAGCCACCTGTTCAAGGACTGTGGCGTTGTAAATGAGGTTTTTCTCATCCTCTGAGACATAGTTGTCCCACCAGTGTTTAATCATACCGGTAAAACCTGAGACAACCATGGTGGCGGCTCCTTTGTCAGAGGAACCTTTGATTTTATAGGCCGTGATGGCCACAGCTATCTCATGGAGTTTATTGTAGATCTGATGCTCGGCCAGACCATCAATATTCCATTCGGTGATGCCTCGTCCATCATGATTGGATGTGGAGAGGTAAGGATTTTCATCAAACTGGATGTCAGGGGGAGAAGGTTTTCGATAATAGTTTTTTCTAGTAGAAAACCGTTCGCTAGTCAGTTTAGAGAGAGAATTCTTTGTTTTAGAACCGGAAGAGTCTTTAGAGCTAGAAGGCTCTTGAGAAACTTTGAATTTGGTGAGTTTGGAGTTGATTTTTTCCAGAATTTGCTCAGACAATTTAAAATCGTCATTCAAATTTGGAAACTTATCTTTGTGAAATTCCGGGAGTTTGAAGATAGGATTTGAAAGATTTTTAGAGTTTGGAGTGCTCTTAACTGGTAGCGGGGCCGAAAGAGGAGGACTCTTGGTGTCCTCTATCTGTTGAGAAATGGTATGAAGAACTTGATTAGTATAATTGTTTTGTTCAATTATTCTATCAAGAT
>NW_025867766.1:0-2107 GCF_002878395.1 Capsicum annuum
CTATAAATCGTTGGGACTTAAACCCAATATTTTAGCATCATGGTGCATCACGACTTTAAGTCGACGTGTTATGAAATTTAAATCCACCATCTTACCCTCAATCAATAACATAATACGGCAAAGAAATATTCAAAAGCTAGTCACTAAAAGAAGTTCACAATCTTTGTTTTACAAAAGAAAGAATACATCAAAATATTCTGAAACTAAGATTGAGAATTCTAACTTGATAAATAAAGATGATAACACAATTTTTTCTTTTTTTTATAGCAAAACGTGCATACAGCAAGAAATTATCTATAATAGCATTCTTGTCAATTATAACTTCTCCTATATAATATAGTATAATTTTATTACTGTAAGTGAACAAATTATTAGAATGAACATTGATATTTATCAAAAAGAATGAAATATAAATTGTTACATGCAAACAGTTTTCATTCCAGTTCATGCTATAATCAATTAGTTGCAGTTTGACCGATGATCATAGTCTTATAAAATTTGTCTATACAACTAATTCATAGTTTTAACAAGGCAAGAGTTATATTGGAACGTATTACCTGATTTTCTCCATCTAGTCAATAAATAGGCTAAAGCTCGTGCTGATAACGTGTTATAAAGTAAGAAAGAATAAAGAACAAGAGTAGGGAGAGAAGAGAGAGTAATTCTTATTTCTTCTCAGAGATTATATGATTGTAAATACAATGAACAAAACCCCTCTATTTATAGGGAAAATTTACTCCTGGTCTGAGTAAAAGACGGATGCTTCAAATCCTAATAGATATCAAAGTAGATCTTGATAGACATTCACTATAATGTAAATACATTTATAACAATATGTCCATTTTGAATTATTTTTATTTACAAAAAAATGGAATCTAACGATGGATAAATTTTGGCAGGTCGAGTCTATTGCTCTTTTCCTTACACCTATTTTGCTTTAGAGAGTTTATTCACATGCACAAGCTATCTAAGCAGTAAAATTCTCCACTAATTCATTTAGCGATATTATATATAATCTCGTTAGGTACGAATAATTTAGCAACACACTTGCAATGAAATTCATAGATAATTTCAATTTTTTTTTTTTTATAAAGGATTAATTTCAAACATTACACTTGCAATGAAATTCATAGATAATTTCAATTTTTTTTTTTTATAAAGGATTAATTTCAAACATTTACACTAAATATTTTCTATTTTTCAACATGATAATGATTTTTCACGTATTGAAAATAGTAACAGATATTAAAACACGACTATTAAACAATATATTAAGATTTCAAAAAGAAAAAATAATATCTACTTCTATCTGTAAACGTTTTTCGTACCATTAATTTACGAAGTTTATCATACACTTTTATCGAAAGCAGATATCTATAAATTAGTTAAAGCGCACGGACATCTTACAGTTTACTATCGTACAAAAGAAATTATTGTATACACACACAAAAAGTAATATTAGCAAAAGATATACTAAAATTATGAATTTTTATCTATGTGGAAAATATCAATAGGAAAATATGAAATTACAATTCAACCCCTCGAATTTTCTCCCAACAACCCAAAACAACTCCAAACGCTATGCTATATCCACCAACCCCCAAAATCTTTTTTTTTTTCCTCAATAAAAAAATAAATACATGTTGCATGAAATACCCACGTCATCTTTAAATCTCAACCATTAATCATAATTTAATCCAATGGCCAAAATTAATCTTCCAACAACCACCATTTTTAGTCTTCTCTATTTTCTTTACCTAACATCCTTTGTTCCTCTCTATTTATACTCACCCACATTTCCCATCTACCACAACCCAAAAAAATTATTTTATAAGTTCACAACATTTTTTTTTTTTATAAATAAAAATTCCCAATTTTTCTCTTCTCCAAATTCCCCTAGCCAAAAAAATTCTCTATTACAAATTTAGCCATTTTCTTGATCTAATGGCATCAATTGCACAAAATGGACATGTTAATGGAGATGTTGTAGCTATTGATTTTTGCAAGAAATCAATTCATGATCCATTGAATTGGGAAATGGCTGCTGAATCATTAAAAGTGAGTCATTTGGATGAAGTGAAAAAAATGGTGGATGAATTTAGAAAGC
>NW_025867767.1:0-3582 GCF_002878395.1 Capsicum annuum
TTTCCTTTTTAGTTTGTTTAAAAAAGAATGACTCATTTCCTTTTTTGGCAATACTTTAATTTCAACTTTCCACATGACATATTTTGGACCACAAAATTAAAGAGCATTTTGGTACATTTAACACAACTTTAATATAAGGCCACAAGATTCAAAAATCTTCTTTATTTTCTTAAACTTTGTGTCAAGTCAAAATGTCATTCTTTTTAAAACGGAGGGAGTATCATCAAATATGCCCTTGGCTGGGAAGCAACCAAGTTGACAAACAACTGCTTCCCTGGCCGCCTATATACTCATGATCAAAGGTAACACACTTTACTCTTTATTGAAATGTTAAGATCACAAAGGGATCCTATACGTAACACATTAGATTAGTTGCTTATTACAATTTACGATAAACATCTTTGAAAAAAAAAAGGATTTTCAAAGGGTAATTATAGTAAAATCTAGAAGTCGTTTTATCAAAAGAATATTTTTACCAATATGAAAAGAAGTAGCAACACTACTGCTACAGAATCATCACCACCGCTACAAATATCCCAAACTCATTCAATCTCACTAATTTATCAATGCTACAGCATCATCTGCAACATGCCCGATTCAATACCTTATATGATTACTCTAAGTCAATACTTTTAGACCTTGTCATACACATAAGGATAGCTCAGTGCATAAAGCTCCCTCTATGCACGGCGTCCAAAGAAGGGCCGAACAAGGATTTGTTGTCCACAACCTTACCTCACATTTCTGCAACAGCCTATATCCATGACTTTAAACCGCGGCCTTCTGGTCACATAACAACAACTTTACAGTTACTTCAAGGTTTCCCTTCCTAATCAAACACTGATAAATGATATTTTTCACAAATTATTTTCTTTGGAAAATAATTTTCTTCCTAACCAAAAACCACTATTTAATAAATTTTCACGACATTTTCCCTAAAAGGTTGCAACCTGTGAGCAAGTTTCAAATTTGGTGCAAACTTCCGGATATAAGAATACCATAGCAAACCAATTAAACAACAGGGACAAAATACTTTGTCTTTAAACACAAAAGTCAAAATCTATTAGTTTGGGCCCAATTTTCCAATTCTGTATAAGTGGCTAAGTTCGGGTAGCCACACCCTTAGTAAGTCTTAACGATGGAACCAACAAGATGGCACACACACAAAAGAACTAAAGCATGATGCAAGATAAGGCTAAAAGCTGCACAAACATCCCGGAATCAACTGCAGCATTGCTCCTGGTCTTCTAAATTTGGCTTCTCCCTACCATCTACAAGCAAAACACAGAATTAGGTTCAAGAAAAGAGACATTTTTGCAGTAGTGATTAATGAAGTGGAACAACTAATTCCAAATAAAAAGCTTTATGAAGCTCAACATGAAAAAATATGTTCACATTCCAAAAACAATGCAGAGTAATTGATCATAGATCAGGAAGCTAAATGGCGGAATTACATAATTGATTCAGATACAATGGTTAATATAATTGGCTTCTTTGACTTATATAAAAGTGGGAAAGCCAGAGACACAACTTTCACATGCAATTCCAAACAAAGTACTTTGGACTATAGAGGTACTTACAGAGATGAAGGATTTTGATCTAAATATTTCACTGAACCTTAAAGGACCTGCTGTTTTTTCTTCGCAACGCCTTCAAAAATCCCATCAGGTCCAAAATTACAAGACAAGTTTAGATGATCAATTGGACCTGGTAGCTGGAATGAAACAGTAAATTCACCCGGTGGGCATAAGTTCTGAGTTTGCATCTTAAAGACCATATTCTTCCTGCGAACCTTCCTCTCTCCGGTCATGCTCACCCCTCTTATGAGAATTCTCCCATTTGGTCCAACATCACAGAGAAAGACTTCTGCAACCATATGAATGGGAATATCTCTTAATCATCAAGTCGATTCATATGGATGCAATTTGACATTCATTGACCATAATTGTAATCTGATGGTTCCTCTGGTGGATTAGATGGTTTAACTGTTGCAACATATGATGAATCTGTTGCATCAGATGGTTAATATGTTGTACCAGATGGGTAATCTATCGAAGGAAACAGTAGCACGATTTTGTTAAACAAAAAACAACAATTTCACCATTTTTACAAGAACAAGAACAAAAAAAATTAAACCAATTTGTCCTTTTATTTTTATAAACACAAACAATAAAAATCAAACTTCAAAAAAATGCAACAAACAACAAAATATCATAATTCACTTTGAAAAGAGAAGAGAAGAGAGGAAATACCAGAAATTAAGGTTTTATTCAGACCACATTTCAAATTAGTGCAACAAATATTGAAATTATTAACCAATACTATAAGAGAAGTTGGCTCAAGTTCCTTGTTTTCATCAAAGCTAAAAGGCCATAAATTTTTACTGTGAAAGAAGAAAAGGTCCGATGAAGAATTCGAAGCTGTTGTGGCCGGAGAGCAAGGTTGTCACGTCGATTGAAGTCGAAAAGGAACTGGAATCTCAACTATTTGTAGTCGGATGTTGAAGTCGCCGAGGATTGAAATAAGAAATTTGCAGAACAGTTGGTTGGAGAGAGTCGAGAGAAGCTGTCGAGAAAGGGATGAGAGACAGGTTGATTGAATTGAAGAGGGGAACTCGAAGCCCAACTATTTGTCGTCGGGGGTTGAAGGGAGAAATTTTGCAGAACTGTCGGTTGGTAGAGAGTTGAGAGAAGCGTCGAGAGAGAGGAGAGGGTGGTTGATTTGGATTGAAGTGAGGTGTGGGTTGGGTTGATCTGTATTTTTGAAAAGATTAGAAAGTTTTGAAAATATTAATCAAGTCCACAATTAACTTAATCAAGTTTCCTAATGATGTTTGACCCTATCTGTTGGTCAATGTCACAAATCCTTCATTCAAGACTTAAAAGACACATTTCATTCAATTTTCTCAAGGTACTTATTGTGATTTATAATTATTTTCTAAACAAATGCTAGAAAAATAAATGAGACCCACAAGATAGGAAAGCTTAACATTACTTTTCGACTAACCCAAGTAATAAATAAAATATGAAATGATTTTTTTATTCAAAAATTGCAAAAGTAGTAAATCAAGTATCTACACAAATACCAATTGATTAAAAACAGTAGTAAAGCTAAATGAAAGGAATCATTTTTGTGTGGGGTATAAGATATAATAATCTTGAAATAAAATATATAATTATTTCATTAAAAGTCTAGTGGGAAGTATTATTTAGCCTCGAAATTAATTATCTCACTATTTATATCAACGGGATAAGTTATCACATATACATGACGGAATAACTAAATAACTTCTCACGATTAATTATTTCGAATAACTTGTTCCAAACCAAATGACCCCTCAGGGTGTGAAGTAAAACAGGATAAAGCCTGGATGAGTCCCATAATAATTAACTTTAGAAAAGTGCTTTTGTATAGACATACATAGATTTTTCGGTCCTAATAATGCATACGTACAAGTACAAAAGCAGTCAAGTATAATACTTATAAAGCATGACAATAATGTAATACTCCCTCCGTTTAAAAAAGAATTACATACTTTCCTTTTTAGTTTGTTTAAAAAAGAATGACTCATTTCCTTTTTTG
>NW_025867768.1:0-2070 GCF_002878395.1 Capsicum annuum
TCAAGTGCAAAAATTTTAGAATCTACATGATATAGTCTTTTTCGATTTTGTCATATAAGAAAAAAAATTGTACAAAGACTCGAGAGAAATCTGTTAGTGCTTCAATATGTGTTGATTCTGATGTAAACATTAATCCTGATGGAATCGTTCTTTCCAACTTAAGGTATTAAGTGCATCTAGTCCCTCCCAAAAATCTTGATACAAATGTGGACGGTGTATAGCAGACTGTTAGAACTGTATTTCCACCCGAATAGTAGCATAAGTTAAAGTGTTGTTGTCATAACCTATCGGTAATGAAATTAGACCAAGAAGTTAGTGATTTGAAGTCACAAAGTTAGAAGTCAGAGTGAGGGTGATTTTTGATGTAAATGAATATTTCAGTTGAATAACCGATATTTGAGGATGATTTACCCCTTTATAGTGATAAACTAATGTGGTAGCTAGTAGCATGTGCGGATGGTATGGTAGTCCATGGGGGAAGTATTTTACTCAGATTTTTATTTATATAGAGTAAGATGTGTATTCTTAGACCATTAAATATTATGTGTCAATTTCCTATCTCTTGTAATATGTAATCTTTTTATCATGGTGTTTTTGAAAAAAAATAATTTAAAGTCTAGTGAAGCCGTGTGGGCCTCTTTCGATTCACTAGCATAGTTTCCTTGTCATCCATCTCATTTTCTTGTTCAAAATACAAAACCAAAGTCTAGTGAAGCCGTGTGAGGCGTATTTCGATTCACTAGCAACTTGTTCTTTTGCTGGTTTAATATATGTATGGCTGAATCTGTTTGCATGAAATGGAGTTGGTAAAGCGGTGATTCGTCTTTGTGAGCTAGTTTAGTATAAGGTAGAGAAGGAGTTGTTAGTCAGGGTGATTTGTTGGTTGCTTGAATGTGAAAAATGGCTATATTAGCGAGTAAGTTATGATTATAGACTCATGGTTGTTTGAGGAATTTGAAGGCATTCTAAATGTATGCTTGAGTAAGTAAGTATGAGGTGAGAAATCTGCATAATTAGATAAGATCGTATGGGGTTATAATATCAGATTAAGGTTGATCATGTCTATTATATGACCTTAACCCTTTACTTTTATCATTGGTAGTTGTAAACTAGTACTATTTATGAGAAGGTATGTAGCAAATTATGAGGTATTTGGATGGTACTACATGACTGGCAGAGATTTTTCGAAGTTTTGCAGGAGTTCTTGAAACTATTTTCTAAAAAATTAAGAGTACTTTGAAAAAAATCTATATAAATCTTTTACTTAGTGATTGCCTAGACATCAATTAGGAGGGGGATTCACGGGTGGAACTCCCAACATGATAAAATACCTGAAAGATGGCGAGGGCAAATCAAGGATCGTAGGAGGTCAACACGGAGTAGTTTCTTTCAAACTAATCATTTTTTGTAGATGCAGGGATCGATACACAAAATGGGCGTTTCTTTCGAAAAATCCCCAAGAAAGTCGGTAGCCATGACAGAGCATATAAGTCTTAATAATGGTACTTTTGGTAGCCTAAAACCAGCTCAACACCCATTTATTGAAGACCTTTCGAATTGTCCATCTCATTTCTTAAGATCATGGAGGACAAACAAAAGTGTCTTGTCTTCTTTACAAATATTGTATTTAGAATTTTTCTAAAAAAATAGTCGCTAGTAAAAGCCACATTGTGTCTACTCATCGTCTACCTTGAGTACAGGTACATGCAGAAAGTAAGACCCTGACAAATAATTTCAGGAGAAACTGTTTTTAATTTATCGGAAGAAACATTGCATCTCATTGCCAAGAGGGCCATTACATATCATCGTCATTCAATATCTGTTGATGTGCTAGACACAACGCTGCCATTGAGGATATCATCAGGATTCAATATATCGTAGAGTTAGGAAATTTTTGGATGCCTTCTCCTAGATTACAAGCTGTCTTATATAGACTAGAGAAACATAAATTATACATCTGGTGTGTATATCTGTAAGGTTCGGATTTAATCTCTTAAAGTAGATTCCTTTCTTGAGTGGAACTGCCTTTTGAAAAAGCAGATGTTCTGAGTGGAGGTGCCTTTTGAAAAA
>NW_025867769.1:0-1361 GCF_002878395.1 Capsicum annuum
TTTTCCCAATATATTCCATTCTCTTATTGGTTCAATGGAGGGAGCATGTGACGCCCCAAAGTTTTGGGGCCTGTCACTCGCTAGGATTGTGCGTGCCAACTAGGCCGCAACCTTGTCAGCTATGCATGCGGTATGTGCTGAGGGAATATGCTGAAGTCGAAGATGAGGCAAAGGGGCATAGCATGAGGCAACAAGCATCTATATACGTTGCATGACATGTCCTAAGAGTGCCAATGTGATTTGGAGAGGGCTTGGTGTGAGCCCAAGGGGGCGGAGGCATGGTGAGGATCGTGTGCGGTGTTCGATGTCAGCGCCGTGCCATTTTGAACTACAAGTGGAATCTAAGGATTCCGGTTTAGAGAGTTGATATTGATGGTACCTTATGTATGCTTACCAAATTTGGGGTCATTTGGAGTCTGTTTGGATAGGAGCTTGACTTGGCCAAAGTCTAGTGGCATTGTCGTAATTAGCTGATTGGTCCGAAGGCCATAACTCATTCCATGTGTATGGGAATGGGGTGAAACTTCATGGAGGTGTGAAGGAAGTCAAGAGAAAGGAGTAGCAATAAACGGCACCCAATTTGAAGGTCGGATGAATGATCTAAGCCCCAGTATGATTCTCGGGCAAAATGATGTCTAGTGGCGGACATTGGGATTATTTATTTTAAGCATATATAAGGGGGGTATGAATGGTGACAACCTACCAGCCTCCCCCGGGTGTGTCGACAGATGGCCACCCCAAGTGTGCTGCCTTGAGGGACAACCTCAAGGGCCTGCCTTGGCATGTCAAAGGAATGCGCAAGGTACTCATAGGGCTCGGGAACCCTATGGGCAACGCAAGGTCGGGTGGACTAGAGTTGGGCGTCGGAAAAGGCTAGAGGTTGGCTATATGAACCGACAATCCCCGTGGGCTTTCTAAATGATGGAAGGATGCCTCCAAGCCGATAGAGCAATCGAGATACTCTCCCCAAGAGACTCGTGAGCTAACTTGTGAGCTTGGTCAAGGTTCAGCCAAACGAGCAAGGGTCCGTTGGCCTAGACGCGCAGTTGTGGGGCGACACTGTGCTACGGAAGCTGGATACAAGTTGCGTGGGCTATGATTGGCTATGCCATAAGACATGAGAGGGCATATCTAAGAAAGACGCTTGAGACAAAGGCCAAGGATTGAGGGTTGCCCTACTCGGGCGAAGCAAAGGCCAAGTGCACATGCATGAGGCGATGTCAAGCTTGAGGATAGGACTGTGCATGCGATGGCAATGCTCAGGCCAAGGCAAGGGACGAGTATGTCCATAGCCATCCCCAGGAGCGCATATGGATGAGATCCACGGATTAAAGGTGCGCCAGAAGAGTTGCTTATACGTT
>NW_025867770.1:0-2907 GCF_002878395.1 Capsicum annuum
GACTTCTACCAAGGTGCCCTCATGTGTGTACTCCCTACTAGTTTCCCAATAATAACCATGATTACTCTAAAAAATAAAGTCACACAAAGTAAAAGAAGAAGTAGCTTCCGCAACTACACATTCCTTACCCCTAAGAGTACTCTCATCTTCCAAGAAGAGATTTCCATCTTTAGGAGGAATGTTGTCACACCAAAGTGGGTTAGCATATAGGCTATAGCTTCCAAGGCAAGCTATACCATCATTTCACCACTAGCTTTATTAGAAGTGTTTAAATCATCTTCAAACAAGACATTACACCTAAAGAGAGTGTGATCTACCTCACAGACAGATTTGGAATAAGCAAGTTCCTCACACTCTAAATGATCAATAACAAGTTTCAAGGATGTTCCAAACACAAGATTACCCCAAGAAGAGATCTCGGGCTCACTCCCACTTTGTTGACCAACATTTTTAAATACTTCTCTCACTTGAGTCCTATTAAGCACATCACACATACTCAAGTGAGGGACAATTTTCACAAACAAGTTGATCAACACCAATTACACAAGACGATGTACTTCCGTTAAACATATAAACTTCAACACTAGATGGACATAAATTGATCTTACAAGAAGAGTCAATTTCGTCAACAATAGGATCAACTAGTGTATCCAAACTCACAATATGTACATCATCAACAAGATACAAGGAATCATTAGACTCATAAATAAGTAAGTTACTACTCACACTCAATGGCTTACTAGCCACACAATTGTCATTCACATGCACTAAAGTGTAAGAGTTAGCTATTTTACCTTTAAGATCTTGAGTAGACTTTTCCTTGCCGTGAGGTGAAGGTCCTCCACAAGCTTGGGCAGCAACTTCCTTTTGGCATTGTTCGCCTTCGCTTGCCATGTTGGTACCTACACAAATGTCCTTAGAAATAGAAGAACAGCCAATGTTAGCACGGTTTGGTGGCAATCCCCTCACTTCGCTCCACATATCCTCTCCTTTTTCCACTCTCGGATTACCACCTTGCACTCCCTTACTTCTCTCAATCTTTTGTCTCTCATCATAAATTGGATTAGAGTAGGTAAGCATTTCTCTTTGCGGTTTGGGTAGCAAGGACGTTATGAGGCGATTTCCCCATTGGTCTCTTACAATATTAGGCGAATTTTGCACGTTAGGAATTTAATGTCGTGCAAACCAATCGACACCCAAGCTCATATGACCGTAGGTTAAGGAAAAAACATCGCACCACACCTCCTCATGGTAATCAAATTAGGAGAAGACAACTTTTACCCTCTCGGTAACCTTGAACTCGGCTCTCAAAATAACCCCAAGTATTCAACCATGGACAGAAGAATGTAGTTTCCATAGTACCTATCATTCAACACCATAAGGTAGCCCGGTATCCCACAAATAGTCACCTTTCCGGAGTGTACACTCCTCCTTGGATCAACATTGTAAGGCACACAAGTACCCATCATTTTTGGAGATGCTTGCGCTCTTTTTCTCATGGGACAACCTCTACTATAGCTAGTATAACCAATCACACCATGTCGACCTTGATAAAAAGTAATACAAGGTGAAGAATATGATCTTTCACACTCCGCATGCGTACTCTCATCATAGCTCTCATAAGCTTTGCGAATGGAAAGGTTATACCTAACACCAAATGTAGGTTCAGAGTGGGAAGTATAAGACTCCTCACATGTCCCAACTTCATCATAAGAACCATCACGAGGTCCTACATCATCTCCAAATTCACCATAAGCACTAGGCCATCATTCCCGTCATTTTCTCCCCTAAACCCGAGATCCTCAAATCTGCCCAAGTTTTGATCATGGCTATTTTCATAGCCCCCACAATCTCCCTCAACTTCGTAGCCATAAAACCTTTCACTACAATCATAGTCTCCCATGTCGTAGTCATAATAATCCCCGATTATCGAAGACATGTTCCCCTAATATCACCTTTGTACCTACACAATGAACAAATAATATTAGTAGTAAAGCTTCCTTACCAACACTCGTATATACTAACCTTTGTGATTCTCACAATTGAAGCGGCGAATATTGAAAGTTGCTTATACTCCGGTAGTCAATAAGATGTCAATTCTACTTGGCGACCGGAATAGATTCTTGTTTGATCGACTCAAGACACAAAATAAAATTTACTTACGAACTTGAAACAAAAAAGTTACGACGAGTTAGAAACGAGAAAATACACAAACAATAAAGACACGAAAGAAATGGATTCAACAATTAATATACAACTTAGTAGGTGATTACTAGTTGTTAATTAATTCTAGAATCAAGACATGAAACTAGGAGACAATAAAATGAAACTAAGAATCTAAAATTTGAGCCAAAATTTGTTGTGTGAACAGTAAAACGTGATGTGGCAGCCACGTATTGGTTGCGGTCGTAACAAATTTATTTTCCAAAATTGGAATTCTTGATCAATTTGTAAGTTGGGAATGGTGGATTTGGTTTTAGGAGGGAAATATAAGTCTTGTAATCCCCTTTCAATTCCAAAAAGAGAAGACTTGACTTTGTTGTACACTTTCCTTAAAACAAGATCCTCAAAACATGAAAGGTTGTTGGAAGTGGTTGTAAGTCTTTGAGTGTGAAGGAAAAGTCTTTGAGCCACAAGTCTTACACCTTAAGTCTTGGATTTATGTCTTGCAAGACTAACATCACTTCACACTCTCTTTCTTCAACTTATAGAATCAACAACCACTTTTTCTTCAACAAAATATAGAGATGGTGAAGAACACTAAGAACATCAAGAACACAAATTTTGAGTCTCGAAGTTCTAACGTGCAAGTTGGACCTCCCAAACAACACCACCTTTTCAAGCTTAAAATCCACAAAAAAATCCCCAAAATACACGTTCAAACTTGAACCAACAATACATCACACG
>NW_025867771.1:0-1096 GCF_002878395.1 Capsicum annuum
GTGGTGGCTAAGAATGAAGATGCTATTGCTAATATAATTCATAAATTTTGTATGCCTGTTGGATTACCATGGTATATGGTTGATGAGATATATATTTCAATTAACTGCGATAAAGAATTTTATTGGGTATTGGCTGTGATTGTCTTGAAGGAAAGATTGGTACGTATGTATGACTCACTGTCAAGTAAAAGGAAAAAAGAACCACCAATTGAAATACTAAAGCTTGCAGTGATGCTTCCTACTTACTTATCAGACAATGGCTTTTATGATAAGACCCAACGAACTGACTAGCCATCACTTGAAGCGTACGAAGAAAAGATTACTTAGCAAACTGGTCTTGTAAATGAAATCCCATTTGAGGTTGACTATGTGAAAAACATCCCACAACAAGCGTCTGATAGTTTGTAAGTAAATTACTGTTTATTTTTCATGTATAAAAATTTAATAATTGATGTACTGATTATTATTTCTTTTTTTTTTTCGAAATCAAGGACTGTGGCGTCTTTGTTTTTGCCTATACAGAAATATTAAGTAAAGGACTGCAAGTTCATTCATGTGGGTTTGATGTTGCAAGTTAACGTGCACACTATGCTTCCTTACTGTGGCATTACGAAGTGGAAAAGGCAAATGAAAGGTACACGAGTGATAATGGAAATCCTCCTCGACCAAGAAAAAGCGTTATCGAAGAAATTGATGCAAGTGCAATTGTTACTTTAGAGTAGCAATGTTTTCTAATTGTTGGCAATGAATGAACTATTTCTTATTTTCATGTTTAATGTTACACCTTTCCAAGATTACTTTCTTAATGTTAATGAACATTTTATGGATGTCTTTTTTTTTTTTTTTGAAACAACTGATTTGTAGTTTCTAACACAATATTGTAATGATACAAACTAATTCTTGGTCTATATTTAGTTTGCCTTTTTTTTTTTTTTTAAGAGGTGTATAAACAAAAATTAAAATATACTGACATTGCATTTGAACACATTATATTTTTACTATAATGTACATTTTCTTGTAAGTTAAAAATATATTGTACTAATAATTAATACGTTAAATATATGTAACACATAACATAATACATGTTGTCACACTT
>NW_025867772.1:0-3175 GCF_002878395.1 Capsicum annuum
AAGGTATATTTCTGCTCCTACTATGAGACATCAAAATGGGATAAAATAGGTTGTGTGTTCATATATGGTGGTACTGTCATATCTTGGAGATATACAAAGCAGTCTATCGTAGCCACTTCATCGAATCATGCTGAAATAATAGCTATTCATGAAGTAAGCTGAGAATGTGTATGGTTGAGGTTCATGATACATCTCATTCGAGAAAAATATGGTGTGAAATATGATAATCTACCCTCAATTTTATACAGAGATAATTCAGCGTACATAACACATCTTAAGGGAGGATTCATAAATGGAGATAGAACGAAGCACATTTTTCCAAAACTTTTCTACATACATGAGCTACAAAAGAATGATGATATTAACATGCAACAGATTCGTTCAACTGACAATGTGACTGATTTATTCACCAAATCTTCTCCAATTGAAACTTTCAAGAAGATGCTGCACAAGATCGGAATGCAAAAGTTTAAGGATGTTCTTATTAGGGGGAGCAAATACACGTTGTACTCTTTTTCCTTTTTAAGGTTTTGTCCCACTGGGTTTTCCTTGTAAGATTTTTAATGAGGCAGCCTATATGTGTATTGTTAGAGATGTGTACTCTTTACCTTCACTAGATTTTTTCCCACTTGGTTTTTTCTAGTAAGGTTTTAACGAGTCACAATATCTATCTAGACATTCAAGGGGGAGTGTTATAAATGTATTTACATTATAGTGAATGTGTAACACCCCACATTTCGGGCTAGAATAAAAAATTATGACTCTGATGCGTTGATAACACCAGAGCCTTAAATCCTATGACAATTTGGCATGTTTATGTAGTATGTGAATCCATTTGAGCATGAATTTAGACCATAGAGGTCATTCAACTCTAGAACGAGTTGAAACTATTTCGATCGATTAAGTTTTAGTGGACGTTGTAATTAGTGTCAGCTTCCATCGATCATAACTCTTTGTATATGTTGAATTATAGATCCTACTATGTGTCAAATGATAGGTCTTCGAGTTAACTTTTCAACGATACCAATTTTACTAAAATTCGATACCCGAGCAAGAAGTTATGGCCTTTCAAAGTAGTATGCGTCAACTAACCAATCGCACATGGCCACTGGAAAGTATATGCGATAGCTTATGCGGTACCTATGTAAATATAGGCGATATCATATGCGGCGCCTATGTAAATATAGGCGATATCATATGCAGTGTGTATGTAAATATATGCGATATCATATGCGGCGCATATCTTATGGTTTCAAGTGACTTAAACACTCCGTTTTGGGGTAAAATGGTCCTTTTCCCACCCTTATCCAGCCATAAACACAAAATTAAGTTTCCAATTCTCCAAAATACATCCACATTCATCTAAAAATTCTCAAGAACACTCCCAAGGGTTTCAAACTTAAAACCCAAATAAATCAAGATTTAACCGTGGGTTTTCAAAATTGATTAGAGATTCGGAATCCTCAATCCACAGGTTTCAAGAAGCACCCACTATTTTCCGAAATAGAGGTACGTGGGGTTTTCCTAAATTCTCATGGGCATAGAAAAATCATAATTTAGAATGGGGTTTTTGAATCTATGTATATATTCATGTATTAAATGTTTTAACATCATTGTTTTGGTCTTTTGACCTTCCCCAAAGCGATTTGAGAATATGAATGTATGAAACCATGTATTTAAGAATGAATTCTTGTTGAGAGCATGATTTTCGGTGAATTGCCTCTTTAGTGAATTTTTCAGATTTCTCATAGCATATGAGTTGTTTTGCAATGCATCCCTGAAAAATACTATATGAAATGATTGAGCTCTTGTTATGATTTAAAGGTGGTTTTAAATCACTAAAGAGGGAATCTATCATGAATGTTTAATGTTCATAATGCATGTAATGAAAGAGTGCATGGATTTGCTAAAGGCACTAGACCACCATATGTTGATGAAGTTTTTGCATGATTTTGACTTGAGTTTCGAAACACGAAATCTTCTATATCAGTTGCATGTTTTGGGTGGTCTAAATTATGCTTTAAATGAAAGATTTAGCTTAATGTATTATGGCTCAGAAATGATGACTTGCAAGTCTTGGTATGACGATACCAATTCAGACCAATGTCATATCAGACTCAGACTAATATACATTTCAGAATATCATGATTTTAGACATTCAGAATGTTTCATGTATAGAAAAGGTTAAAAATGGGCATATAGTGATGTTAGGTAGTTCCTTGAAGAGGGCTTAAGTTCAAGAAACTCATTGCCTAAAATCGTGGTTTGCCGACCCGGGTATATTATTATACGCTGACTTAAGTGTCGTATGGCGTATCAGATTTAGGAACTCTAACCCTTGCAGCATACACGGGTTGGAGGCTTCCCTGCCGAGTCAACGGCGGATTCCATATCGCCCGTGGAATATCAGACTTGTAGGGGATACCACCTAACTCAGAAGTAATACACAGATCAGAGTTTGAGATTTACAGACAGGCTACATGTTTTCAGAAGGTGTCCATGTGTTTTTCAGAAACTATTTTATGCATAATGTTTGATGAAAATTTGCTCTCACGTATTATATATATATGTGTGTGTGTGTTCAATTACTCTATTTTGGATTGCTTCGCGTGCCAGTACAATTGTGCTGACCCCCCTTCCTCCCAGGTACTGAGGCGCAGTCTAGGGGTCCAGATCCTCAGTAGAGTCTACAGATAGGCTTGTCTCAGAGTTCAATTGGTGAGCCTTCTTTGCTTCAAAAGGCCTAGTCATTTAGGTATTTATTTCAGTATGGTTTTTGGTCTGCTGGGGGCCTTGTCCCAGTTATTCAGATAGTATGTCAGTAGAGATTTCGCAAACTATTACAGATGTTTATTTAATATTGTTGGGCATGTTTCCATGCCTTTAACCATTTTAAATTGTTGACTTTTCGTATTATTGTGTCTATTCCGTATTACTTTGATCATATGAATTATGTGCATGATTACCAGATAGACAGAGGGCATTTCAGGCCTTCGGGTTCGGGAATGCTTGTCACGGCCAGGGCCCCAGTTTGGGTCGTGACAAACTTGGTATCAAAGCATGGTTCATGGTCTCAGGGTGTCTGCGAAATCACGTCGGGTAGAGTCTTGTTTATGGGTGTGTAGCGCGCCATACTTATAAGCAGAAGGCTACAAGGCATTTAGGAATGCTCTCT
>NW_025867773.1:0-2626 GCF_002878395.1 Capsicum annuum
AGATTTCAATAATAATGCTCTCTATCAAATCTTCAACATCATACATATTCATATAGGTTTCAATCAATTTAATGGGGAAAGGCCAAAACAACAATATCATTAAACACGCATAAAGCATAATAAAATCATGGATCTCAAAACCCCTTTAACAAATTCATGCTTGATGATTTTTTTAAAAATCATAATTGGGCGTTTTCAACAAACTCATGTAGTTTTAGGATAAACCCCACGTACCTCAATTTAGAAATTTGATGGATGATTCTTGAAGCCTGCGGTTTGGGGATTCAAAATCTTCAATCAGTTTCGAAAACTCATGGTTGAATCTTGAGTTATTTGGGTTTTAAGTTTGAAACCCTAGAGAGTGTTCTTATGAATTTTTGAAGAAAATATGAATAATGTGGTCACTTGGGAGAAAAATCCCTTGTTTAAGCTGACAAGGGGTGAAAATTACCCAATATACCCTTAATGAGACGGAATAAAATATAACAAAAGCCCGATTTTATGGGCCACCGCGACTCTCCACTATCGCGGTGGCTCACTGGGAATTGACGAATGGGATTCTTGGGGTCACTGCAATGCGGAGCCATTGCGTTGTCTCACTTGTTTGGACCTAAAACTTTAGCGCGACGTGTCATAATCGCGCTAGGCTACTGAAAATTGACAATTATAAAATAGACCACCTCCGCAATGCGCCAAGCACCAAAATGATGGTGTTTTATGACTAGGACTTA
Source organism: Capsicum annuum (assembly GCF_002878395.1). NCBI lineage: Eukaryota > Viridiplantae > Streptophyta > Magnoliopsida > Solanales > Solanaceae > Capsicum > Capsicum annuum. Next base: position 732 of record NW_025867773.1, read on the forward strand.
AATTAGCCATAACATCTTGGCCGAGTATCAGATTTGGGCGAATTCTATATTGATGGAAAGATCATTCAATTTTCCACACTACATAATTGATTAACATGGAAAATTTTCATAGTATTTATGGCTTTTGGATCATCTACGCATAGAAATGATGGTTTTTCGTTCTAGCCCAAAATACAGGGTGTTACATTATCTCCCCCTTGGGATCATTCGTCCCAGAATGATGGGTAGAAACGTTGAAGCTTAAAGATATGGAATAACGTGGACCTGATATGTCTTCTAAGAAAGGATATAACTGATCTGAAACATTTAAACTTCTATTATAAAACTGAATTTTGAGCTGACTTGCCCTTACTTGTTTTAAGGATCTGATTTATGCTGAGAGTTTAGGATTCCCCCCGAAGCGTTTATGCTCAAATCACACACATTGGATTTGGAAGTTATAACTTAGGTAAGTACGAATCATGAGGCAACAAGATTTAGATCGTACATAGGTATTACACTGTCTAAGCTAAAATAGCTGAAAAAATTTGAGATTATGTGCTGAACTCTTATGAATTGAATCATGACTAAATAACTGAATCTGAAACATGATGCTTAGACTGAACTGATTTCACAACTTACACAGATGGAATAGATTATCTTTTGAGATGGTCATACGCGTTGGACTTCAGATAGTAGGACTGGGTGGAAAGGTGGAAAACCACAATAACTTGTCTGCCTTACTGTTAAACTGAATTATACTGGACACTTATACTTAACTGGAGTACCTCTTCAACACTCTTTCTAAAGAAGTTCTAGTAGCATTAGGGAGCAAATAATCTCTGACATGAGTTACACAAGACATCCAACTAAGGAATCACAACAATGACACTACTCTATAGTATGAAATATAAACATATAACTCATAAACTAGGATAGAATTACCAAACCTTAGGCATTGCAACTTCTTACTTTCAAGATTAGGCACACTTCTAAAATACTCTCTCAACTATACTTTCCCCTTAAACACCATGCTCATTGATTCTACTTATTTTTCTCACATGGCCGCTGATATTTCCATCTGCTAATGTGTAAACTGAACTAAATCCCCTCATCATCTTCAAGCCTAACTCAAAATCACAAGACGCACCACATAATACTGTAGTACTAGTCTAAATCATGAATTTAGCATACCCTGCATTTCACAATTCCTCATCTCCTGCATAATTTTTATTGCCACCCCAGCAATCACCTTCAACTTCATCTTAGACATTCACAAACACTCAAGGCATCCATCCATATGCGTACAAACATGATATTCAAGCCTATCTTCATACCCACACATGCACTTCTAAATAACCACTCATAAAGCATATTTCTCATATTCACTAATACTTCTATCCATGACAACTTCCCTGCACTATTCAGATGATACACATAAAATATGCTCAACTAACCAGCCATACGCAAAACTTTACCTCAAAATTCTTTCAACTTATAAACTCACATAAAACAAGCGCACAACAATTTTTCCTAAATATAAAACATAAAACTTCAACTAACCTTGACACGTATCAAAGACTAGGCCTCAATCTTACTCCATAGTTACCGCCTTAACTCAAATAAGCATACAATCATCTTTCATCAACAAGAAATGTTTACTCTTTCCCATCTAAACAACTGTTCATCATCACTATCTCGACCTAAGGGAAATGTCACTGTAAATTGGAATATCGGGATCCGGAACATAAGAGGAGTATTAAGCATAACTTGATACCCTACTGAGGCATGAGGAATAGAGCACTCACTGCATGGACTCATTAAAGAGATCTAATTTGCGGACGTACTTGATATAAATCTAAATTTTCACTGATCGTTAAGAGTATCACATGTGCACAAGAGTCATGAACTGCATG
>NW_025867774.1:0-1045 GCF_002878395.1 Capsicum annuum
TTGAATACACATTATCAATGTCAGGAAGGGGTTTTAACATGAGGATGTTCCTTCTGATGGTTGAATATGAATCATTCAATCCCATGAGGAACTAATGAACTCTCTGCTCCTCTTCTAACTTGAGAAAACCATCCTTACACCCACAAGTACAATCAGGATAGGTAATGGAGAAACACAATTCATCCTAGGGTTTCTTAATTCTATTGAAGTAGGAAGCAACACTCGAGGATCCTTGGGAAATTGAAGAAAGTTCTTTCCTGATTTGGAAAATTTTGGTACCACTAGCCTGACCAAATCTACATTCAACTTCCTTCCATAAAATCTCCGCAGATTCAGTGTACATCACAATTTCCCTACTTTCCTTATCTAGACTGTTTAAAATCCGTGCTACCACCATATCATTACACCTAATCCATGCTTGAAAATGTGGATAAGTAGCAGAAGGCTTAGTAATGGAACCATGGATCATACCTAGTTTGTTTTTACAGGATAACCCTAACAACATTCCTCGATGCCAACTTCCATAACCCGTCTCATTAAAGGGTGTGGTAACCAAAATCGTGCCAGGAGAATCAGATGAAAGGAGGTATAATGGAGACGAAGGATTAACAGCGGAAACCACATCAGCATCTACACTAGAAGTAGTAGAATTTGCAACATTCGGAGCCATAACTACACAAAATCAAGGGGTACCAAACAACAAAGACACAACACGAAAATGTTTAATAAGGTTGAGGAAAAAATACCTGATTTTTTCTCGGCTGAAAGAGTAAAGAAACCTCGTTCTAGAAGCCAAAATGAAAAATAAAAAAATAAATGCCGTCGTGACCGCACTTCGAAGACTAAAACCAAACTTCAAATCAAGCTGATAACCACCTCAAATTACACAGATTTGCGGCGTAAACTGAAGTGGATTCCGAACGTAAGGACACTGGAACCCTAAAAGGTTTAGAATGTTGCCAAAAAAATCAACTCAAAACTCCGAAACGTGAGAAAATTCAGCACACAGCTCCAAAATATAGATGAAAGATGAGCTCAAGGCTCT
>NW_025867775.1:0-2166 GCF_002878395.1 Capsicum annuum
ACTTTAGAAGATCTCTTCCAGTCATGTCATGTAATAGCTCAACAAACGTCTGCCTCTTGATTTTAACTATATCTGATGGAGGATTTCTAAAACTCATCATCCTTATTGGAGTGTTCTTCAAATAGTTCTGTCATAGCCAGAAATTGAGTCTACCTAGACTTTGTCACAATTGGTGGCTTCAAGAGATTGGCTTAAACCTCCTGGGGAATTTGAAATATATTCCAGTATTTGGTGGAAATTTTGAGGTCTCCCTCAAAATTTCAGTCCCAGTTTAGAGTAGTCTGAGATGATATCATCTTGAGTGGATCTGAAGCCTTTGCTGATCTTCTTTCTCTTTGTTGGATGTTTATCTTCTCTTGTGAATTGTTGAGATTCCTTCTCCAAAATTCTGCCCCAATTTCCATTTCCTAGGGTTATATGACTGAGCCGTTGAGGAGCCTACGTATCCCGTTGAAGCAGTAATCAGGTCAAACATAGTTCAAGCTATGCTAGGGATATATATAGAAAAATCTAATAGGTTGACCGAAGCCGACATAGGCCGCCTACGTATCTCATTCTTGAGAATTCAAGTCATCACGTAGTTCATACATAAAGGAAAAGGATTAATTTTCCTAAGGGGTTGACCAAAGCCGACATAGGCCACCTACGTATCCCTTTCTTGGGAATTCAGGTCAAACGTAGTCCGTACATAGAGGGAAAGGATTCTAGGAAGTTACATACTAGAAAACAACATTACTACGAACGTGATTACAAGTAAATTAACTAAAGAAACACAAAAACTAGAACAGCCTTCAAACATAATATCTCTTTACCACATCAAAATTAATTGGTTTGGTCCACTCTGTGCCATCCATCTCAGACAAAATCAGAGCTCCTCCATATAGTACCTTGCGAACTATGTATGGACCTTGCCAGTTTGGAGCGAACTTTCCCTTGTACTCCTCTTGGTGAGGTAATATTAGTTTGAGAACCAGTTGCCCCACTTCAAATGTTCGAGCTCTCACATTCTTTTTAAAGGCACAAACCATTCTGCGTTGGTACAGCTGCCCATGTCATTGAGCGACCATTCTCTTTTCATCAATCAACATGAGTTGTTCATAGCGAGTGCAGACCCATTCTCTGTTACTCAGTCCAGCTTCCTGAATAATTCTTAGGGAAGGTATTTCAACCTCAGCAGGTATCACAACTTCATTCCCGTAAACCAGTAAATAGGGAGTTGCCCCGGTGGAGGTTCAAACCGTTGTTCCATACCCTATCAAGGCATAAGGTAACATCTCATGCCATGATCTATCATTTTCAACCATTTTTCTCAAGATCTTCTTGATATTATTGTTGGAAGCCTCCACGGCTCCATTCATTTAGGGACGATATGCAGTCGAGTTGCGATGCACAATCTTGAACTGATCACAAATTTCTCATCAAGTGACTGTTCAAGTTTGCCCCATTATTAGTAATGATCGATTCCAGCACTTCGAATCGGCTAATCAAGTTATTCCTGATGAAATCTGCAACCACTTTCTTAGTGATGGCTCTGTACGAAGCAGCTTCGACCCACTTAGTGAAATAATCAATGGCAACCAAAATAAATCTAGGGCCATTCGATGCTAATGGCTCTATTGGTATGATGAAATCCATGCCCCAAGCTAAGAAAGTCCAAGGCAAATTCATTGCATGAAGCTCGTGTGGAGGCATTCGAATCAGATCTCTGTGTATTTGACATTTCGGACATCTCTGCACATACTTACTACAATCATTTTCCATAGTCGTCCAGAAGTAACCAGTTCTCAGGATCTTTCTGGCAAGGACGAACCCATTCATGTGGGGCCCGTAAACTCCAGCATGTACTTCTTTTATCAGTTTATTGGCTTCCGCAGCATCGATTCATCTTAAGAATCCCAAATTAGGAGTCCTCCTAAAAAGGATTTCTCCATTTGGAAAATAGTTCTTTGCCAAACGCCGGATCATCTTCTTTTGGTTTTTACTGGCCTCTTCAGGATATATTCCAGATTTCAAATACCTTTTAATGCCATAGTGCCAAGGCTTTCCATCAGGCTCCTCTTCAAGGTGTGTACAATGCACGGGTTGCTTCTTCAAGCTGATTTCCAAAGGATCAATGTAACTCTGATCTGGGTGATGAATCATGGAAGATATAGTGGTCAAAGCATC
>NW_025867776.1:0-2409 GCF_002878395.1 Capsicum annuum
AAGCCCAACTTTTAGTTCCTTAAAACCATTCTTCATACATGAAAAATATTCAACACTTGTTCTGTTAAGGGCATACTATCACCGGCTATCCTCCTCATACCCCGACTTGCAAGTCATTCATGTCATACCCAACTTCTAAGTCAAAATTCTTCTTTATAAACATGATTGGGGATGTTTAAACATAATAAAATAGTAAATCTTATCCCTATGGTATTTAGAGTAGTCCCACATACCTTAGACTACTTAGTTCAAAGGATAGGATCCAAATCATGATTTTGTTTCTTGGAAATCTTGAACATAATCTATGGATTCTTGATCTTGGGAGCGAGGTTAGGGTTTTTTCTTGATAAATTTGAGTGAATTTAGTCATATTATGCACAAAAGATGTTTTAATTCACTGTTTACATGACTTGGGTTTGTAGAGAAAAGATAACACTGCCCCTCAAAATTAAAAGTTTTAGCAGAAATACAAATTTTGAGGCTCACCGCTGAGCCCTATTGGTGCAACTGCTATAGGCACCGCTGAGCAGTGTAATCGCGGTGACCTACTATTTTAGAAAATCTCAATTTTGAGGATTACCACTGAGCGCTACTGGTTCTACTGCTATAGGCACCTCCGAGTGGTGTAATCGTGGCAACTTACTGCCTCACACGAAAAATGCTATAACTTTTCACTCGGCTATCGGATTAAAGAGAAATTAAAATCGTTGGAAAGCTGACTCAATTATCTACAATTTGGTGTGGTCTTGATCGAAAAAATTTCATGTATATCAGAAGTTATACACGTTCAAAGTATACCCTTGTTGAATCGAATACCAAACTCTAGATGAATCAAAGATTCTTAGCTCAACTTTGATCTTAGGAAATTCTACGAAAATCTTTCACTTTGAGAGAACTTCCTAAAATAGGATAAAAATCACGACACATGAATTAAAATATAAATAATGGTATTAGAGTTTGGACACACAGGAACGACGGTTCAATTCCTAGCTAAAAAATGTGGGTTGTTACATTATCTCCCCATTGGGACTATTCGTCCCTGAATGATGGGTACGATCTTGTTGAAGCTCGAAAAGTATGAAGTAAGGAATGTAACCTCGGATTGAACATTTTCTTTTCCTTAAGAGAATATGCAAAGGCATCAAAAGAGTTTCATGATAATCCCCTAGTGAATCGTATACGCACGAAGGGTGAGTTGATAAGGATTGACATAGAGATGACCTTGCACATGATTCATGATCATCACAACATAAGACATGAGTTTATTTGGTGATAATAGCTCTGATTATATTGGTACAATCATGAAATGAGATTTTGCAGAAGATAGGAGTTAGAAGCATTCTCTACCTTACAAGATACAATGAATAGACCTAAATCTTAGAGACACTACTCAAACATGCCCCTAATAATAAAAAACATACTTCATCATTTCCGACTTAAAATTCTCCCGAAAATCATCTAACCATAAGAGTTTGAGTCCCACTGTATAGTACTTCCATATTGAAGCCTAACCTGAAGTGAAAAGGATGCTAACTTAAACTACGGGATCCTATACTCTACATCTCATTAAGAAATTACATCACCTCATCACTATAACCCAACAATCTCAACTCTTAATTCAAGGAGTAATAACCACATGGCTCATTGGTTTGTGTTTTCATCAATCACAACATTCAAGCCTATCATTACTACACCCACTTAATGGCTCTCTCCACTAATACCATCAAATTCAATCATTCTCACATAGATTTTCACCATATATCTCCTTTCTAACTATTTCACGTAATGAAAGTTCATCTCCTTCTTTGCCCCTTCACCTATAACCTTATCTAAAGAAATCACATCAAACTTTTCACACTCAAGAACATCTACTCCCCAACCTAAAACATTACTATGCTTCGACAACCACCATCCTATTAATATACGGAGGGTCATTGAGGGACCCGAGCATAAGCATCATGAATGGGAGATAATTCAGGAACTACCTTAATTCACCATCTCCCTCTTAGGTCAAAGTCATGGTCCTAGACTTGCAAACATATTCCCTCATCAAATAAATAACCACAACTCTCAACAAAATAAGGTATCACCATACACATAAATGCTAAACTCCTTTTTTTAAATTATACTCTACAGGCATTGCTTTCCAAGAATGCTACTATTAATTTTTATCCTCTATTGCCATCAAGTTACAACTCATAGTCTTATGAACATACCTATCCTCACTCCTTATTACATAAAAATCCAATCCATTCCACTTAACATTCTAACATTAGACCGCTAATCACATAAGCTACAACATAATAAAAAATTTTAAAATTATCCCAAAGGCACATACCGTCTACCTATATTCCCTCAATTGAGATCTAAAGAACATCACACAACAACTCTTTAGTCTTTCCCATACTA
>NW_025867777.1:0-3518 GCF_002878395.1 Capsicum annuum
TGTGGTTCGATTTTGATACTTAGTCACTTAAAAAATTTTAAGTGTAGAGACTTTAAGTGTTGGAAGTTTAAAGGAAATTTTTTGTTTTGAATGTTGCTTTGTTTGGATACTTAATCCTTTGAAAATGGTTAAGTAAAAGGACTTTAAAGAGGATTTTTTTTTTTGAATGTTGTTTGGTTGGTGACTAAGTTGTTTGAAAATGGTTAAGTCTAGGGACCATGAAGAGGATTTTTTGTTTTAAATTTGATTTGGTTGCTGACTTAGTCACTTGAAAATGGTTAAGTGAAGGGACTTTAATGGGTATTTTGTGTTCTGAATGTGGTTTGGTTGGTGACTTAGTTACTTGAAAATGGTTAAGTTTAGGGACTTTGAAGAGGATTTTTTATTTTAAATTTGGTTTGGTCACTTCAAAATGGTTACGTGTAGGGACTTTAAAGGGTATTTTGTGTTCTGAATGTGGTTTGGTTGATGAATTAATTACTTGAAAATGGTTAAGTGTAGGGACATCAAAGGAAATTTTTTGTTTTAATTGTGGTTTGATTTTGATACTTCGTCACCTAAAAAATTTTAAGTGTAGGGACTTGAAAGGATATTTTCTGTTTTGACTGTGGTATTGTTTTGGTACTTAGTCACTTGAAAATTTTTAAGTGTAGGGACCTTTAAGTTGATTATATTTTTTAAATGTGGCTTGGTTTGTGATTTAGTTTCTTGAAAAATGGTTATGTGTAGGGTCTTTAAAAGGGAATTTTTGTGTTGAATGTTGTTTGGTTTTAAAACTTAGTCACTTGAAATAGGTTAAGTCTTGGAACTTTAATGGAAATTTTTTGTTTTGAATGTGGTTTTGTTTTAATACTTCGTCACTTGAAAATAGTTAAGTATACTGACTTTAAAGAGGATTTTTTTTAATGTGGTTTGGTTGGTGACTTAGTTACTTGAAAATGGTTAAGCATTGGAACTTTAAAGGTGGTTATTTCTTTTGACTGTCGTTTTGTTTTGGTACTTAGTCCCTTCAAAATTGATAATTGTAGGGACTATAAATGGTATTTTTTATTTTGAATGTGGTTTGGTTTGTCATTAATAACATGAAAATGGTTAAGTGTAGGGACTTTAAAGAAGATTTTTTGTTATCAATTTGGTTTGGTTGTTGACTTAGTCACTTGAAAACTGTTAACTGTAGGTCTTTTGAAGGGGACTTTTTGTTTTGAATATGGTTTGGTTTTGATACGTAGTCACTTTAAAATGATTAAATATATGAACTTTAAGGGGGATTTTTTTTTGAATGTGGTTTGGTTGTGACTTAGTTACTTGAAAATGGTTAAGTATAGGCACGTTGAATGGGATTTTTTGTTTTAAATGTGGTTTGGTTGGTGACTTAGTCACTTGAAAGTGGTTAAATGTAGAGACAATAAAGGGTATTTTGTGTTTTGAATGTGGCTTGATTTGTGAATTTGTTACTTGAACATGGTTAAGTGTGGGGACTTCAAAGGAAATTTTTTGTGTTGAATATGGTTTGGTTGGTGACTTAGTCACTTGAAAATGGTTAAGTGTTGGGACTTCAAAGGAAATTTTTTGTTTTGAATATGGTTTGATTGGTGGATTCGTCACTTGAAAATGGTTAAGTGTACGAACTTTTAAGGGGATTTTGTCTTTTTAATGTGGATTGGTTGACGAATTAGTTACTTGAAAAATGGTTAAGTGTAGAGACTTTAATGGGGATTAGTTGTTTTGAATGTGGACTGGTTTTGATACTTAGTCACTTAAACAATATTAAGTCTAGGGACTTTAATGGATATTTTCTGTTTTGACTGTGGTATTGTTTTGGTACTTAGGTCACTTGAAATCGATAAAGTGTAGAAACTATCAAGGAAATTTTTTCTTTTGAATATGGTTTGGTTGGTGACATAGTTTCTTGAAAATGGTTAAGTGTAGGGACTTTGAATGAGAATTTTTGTCTTAAATGTGGTTTGTTTGGTGAATTAATTTCTTGAAATTGGTTACGTGTAAGGTTTTTAAAGAGAATTTTTTGGTTTTGAATGTGGTTAGGTTTTGATACTTAGTTACTTGAAAATAGTTAAGAGTAGGGACTTTGAAGAGGATTTTTTGTTTTAAATTTTGTTTGGTGGTTGACTTAGTCACTTGAAAATGGTTAACTGTAGGGACTTTAAAGGGTATTTTGTGTTCTGAATGTGATTTTGTTGGGGACTTAGTTACTTGAAAATGGTTAAGTGTAGGGACTTTGAACAGTTTTTTTTGTTTTAAATTTGATTTGGTTGTTGAATTAGTCACTTGAAAATAGTTAAGTGTAGGGACTTTAAAGGGTATTTTATGTTCAAAATGTGATTTGGTTGATGAATTAATTACTTTAAAATGGTTAAGTGTACGGACTTCAAAGGAAATTTTCGTTTTGAATATGATTTGATTGGTGGCTTAGTCACTTGAAAATGGTTACGTGTAAGGTTTTTAAAGGGGATTTTATAGTTTTGAATGTTGTTTGGTTTTGATACTTAGTCACTTGAAAATGGTTAAGTATAAAGACTTTAAAGAGGATTTTTTGTTTTAAACATGGTTTGACTGGTGGCTTAGTCACTTGAAAATAGTTAAGTATAGGGTCTTTAAAGGGGATTTTTTGTTTTGAATGTCGTTTGGTTGATGAGTTAATTACATGAAAATGGTTAAGTGTAGGGACTACCAAGGAAATTTTTTGTTTTGAATATGGTTTGATTGGTGGCTTTGTCACTTGAAAATGGTTAAGTATAGGGTCTTTAAAGGGAATTTTTTGCTTTTAATGTGGTTTGGTTAGTTACGTAGTTACTTGAAAATTGTTAAGTGTAGAGACTTTGAACGGGATTTTTTGTTTTAAATGTGGTTTGGTTGGTTACTTAGTTACTTGAAAATGGTTAAGTGTCGGGACTTCAAAGGAATTTTTTTGTTTTGAATATGGTTTGATTGGTGGCATAGTCACTTGAAAATGGTTCAGTATAAGGTCTTTAAAGGGGATTTTTAGTTTTGAACGTTGGTTGGTTGGTTACTTAGTTACTTGAAAATGGTTAAGTGTAGGGACTTTGAATGAGATTTTTTGTTTTAAATGTGGTTTGGTTGATGACTTAGTCACTTGAAAATGGGTAAGTGTAGAGACATTGAAGGGTATTTTGTGTTTTGAATGTGGTTTGGTTTGTGAATTAGTTACTTGAAAATGGTTAATTGTAGAGACTTCAAAGGAAATTTTTTGTGTTGAATATGGTTTGGTTGGTGACTTAGTCACTTAAAAATGGTTAAGCATAGGGACTTTAAAGGGTATTTTTTGTTCTGAATGTGGATTGGTTGGTGACTTACTCACTCGAAAATGGTTAAGTGTGTGGACTTTTAAGGGGATTTTGTCTTTTAAAAGTGGATTGGTTGGTGATTTAGTTACTTGAAAAATAGTTATGTGTAGAGACTTTAAAGGGGATTTTATGTTTTGAATGTGGATTGGTTTTGATACTTAGTAACTTGAAAATGGTTAACTTTAGTGTCTTTAA
>NW_025867778.1:0-2064 GCF_002878395.1 Capsicum annuum
AAGAGGCTGGGGAAGGAGGTTGGATGAGGGTGAAGGGTGGGGTGGGCGGGACGGGGGGGAGGGGGGGGGTGGTTGGGGGGGGGGGGCTTTTTATGTTTTTCTAAATTGATATAGTACCCAATTACCCCTGAACTATACTCAAAAGGGCTATGCCACACCTCAACTTAAAAGGGGTCCTATTATCCCCTGAACTAATTAAAAGTGGAATTTTTACCCTCTTAGTGCCTATGTAGCACATACGTGGCACAACACACTGAAGTGTCCACGTAGGCACGTGCGTGCCACATAGTCACTAAAGGGGTGAAAATTCCACTTTTAGTTAGTTTGGGGGTAATATGACCCCTTTAAGTTGAGGTGTGGCATAACCCTTTTGGGTATAGTTTAGAGGGGTAATTGGGTATTTTCTCTCTTAAATTTATTATTTTTAAATTTTAAAAATATTTTTAAATTAAAAAAAGATGGAGGAAAAAAGGACCTTTTTTTTTTAATTTTAATATTATTTTTAATTTTTTAAAATTATTTTAATATAAAATTAATCAAAAATTAACCCCCACTCGCAAGCACGCGCCTGCACGCGTCTTGTCCTAGTAAGCCCTTTTAATGCCGCATAGGCCTGGTCAATGATCAAAGGTTTGAAATATTGCTTTTTAGTGGGTTCAAGAGTTCAGATGATAAATATGTAAGTAGAAGTGTCCACATTACAAAACGGACATAGTACAAGGGTCCACCGAACCATTTTGCCTAATAAACTACACACACTAAATAATATAAAAAGTCATTAAAATAACTTCATTCATGCTTCGATTTCATATGAAAATTTATTACGAATAAAGGAATTGAATAAGAACCTGTGTTCTAGAATACCTACAGTATAAACAGGAAGTTCTTCACCGGAAACTCGAAATAGAAATTCGAACTCAACTCGTTCCTCTTTTTTCTCTCTTTTTTCACTTTAATTTTTTGTCGTCTGTGTCTTCTTCTTTCCTTTCTCACTGTTTCTCCTTTATTTTTCACTTTCAATTTTTCTTTTGGTTTTTGTGCCTTTTCTCTCTGTCTTCTTTGTTCTTTTTTTGTGTCCATAAATGTTGTTCTCTGCTTTTTCCTCCTCCTGTGTATGTTGTCTGTGTGTGTTAATAGATAGTGTTTGAATGAGCGTGTAGTTGACGGAGTTTTTGGTGTAAGTGGGGAAGAGGTTGAGGAAAATGTGGGGTGGTTGGGATAGTTTTATTAGGATGAGATTTCTCCTTTTTTTAATTTAAAATATAGATAAAATAAATAATAATAATAATAATAATAATAAAAGAATATTAACTAATTAATTTTTATATTTAAGAAAATATAATAGAAATATAACTAACCTAAAATAAAATATAATTAAGAGAATAAGAAAATTACTAGCTTATTTACTAAAATCTAAATTTAAAAAAATATCTTTTTAAATTTTTTTTTTACTATTTACAAATATAAATAAAACATATAAAACATGTCCTAAAATAATTCTATTTTTTTGAATTATTTTAAATGAAGCTTACTAAAAATAAAATAAAGTGCTAAAAATTATAATTTGATGCAAATAAATATTTAATGTAAAAAATAAGTTAAAGATGTCTACAAGGACAAAAAAAATAATCAAGTACCTCAAAAGAATTAATGAAGTCGTCAGTAAAGCTAATAAATTGGCTCAAAGTTCCCGAATTAGTTCATTCTCTCTTAATACATCATGGTAAGCATGCTGTATATTTTGGCATTTCAGATTGTCTAGACAGAAATGTGCTCCTATTTGATCATAACTTGGACCAAATTTGTGCACTCTGGCATTTCAGTGTGCCTTTATGGATATAATGTTCTCCCACTTGATTATGACCTGACAAAAATTTATGGTAGCACCGTTGGAGTCTTCTACTTTGCCTAAATTTGCTCTTACTTCGAACATAATGCATTGTACTCTGTCATATCTTCCGGGGTGGCTCAATCCTTTCGAAAAAAAAAAAAGGCGGCCGCCTAATACCCCAAAATTTGAGAGCCTTATTTTTTTTTGGTAATAATAAATTATAAATTTTAAAA
>NW_025867779.1:0-4097 GCF_002878395.1 Capsicum annuum
TTTTAAAGTCTTTAAAATGTTCCCATGTGTTTTCATATATTATATGTAAAATATTTTATGAATTGCTCTCACTTATGTTATATATAAATACTTTATTTTCGATTACTCTACGTACCAGTACATCTATATTGACCCCCTCTCTTCTAAGTTTTGAGGCTCAATCTAGGAGTCCCAATAAACAGTTGAATTTCTACAGACAAAAGTGCAGAGTTCTGATATGAGCCTTCTATATTTCAGAAGGCCTAGTTTACTTCAGTCATTTATCATTATTATGTTTTGGTCTACTAGGGCCTTGTCCTAGTTTTTAGATAGTTAGGTTTATGCATGTAGTAGAGATTTCGCAGACTGAATCAGATATAACTCAGATGTTTTGAATTGCAGTTTTCATTAAGATTTAAATTCAGATTTAATGACCATGATTTCGTTTCATTATGTATTTCCGCATTATCTTTTTCATATGAGGAAAGGGTATGTGATTACAAATTAGAAGGGCGTCCGGGCCTTCAGGGTTTGGAATGCTCATCACGGATAGGGCCTCAGTTCAGGTCGTGACAAACTTAGTATAAGAGCATGGTTCATGGTCCCAGGGTGTCTGCAAAATCGTATCGAGTAGAGTCTTATTTATGGGTGTGCAGCGTGCCACACTTACAGGCAGGAAGCTACTAGGCATTTAGGAATGTCTCTCTGTCTTCATGTTCTGGTTAATTTTATGGAGTCGGAATGTTCCTCTTACATACTCTAATTCATGTATAGTGTCACCCATACAGAAGTAAATTCATCCCAATTCTTTCCTTACTTTGATGTGCTCAGATATGTCTCATTATTGGGTTGATTCAAGTGCAGAACTTTAGAGTCTAAAGGTATGGTCCTTTCTAATTAAGCCATATAAGATTTTAAAATTTGTTCAAGGACTTGAGAAGAGTCCGTTAGTGCTCCAAGGTGTATTGATTCTAGTGTGAACTTTGATTCTGATGAAATCATGCTTTTTAGCCTGCAGTATTAAGTGTATTTAGTCTTTTTTCAAATTGATGTTACAGATGTCATGCTTCAGGGGGAACGATGTGTAGTAGAATATTGGAACTGTATTTCCACCCGAGTGGTAGTACAAGTTAAAATGACGGTGTCAGGACCTATTGGTAGTGATATTGGACCAAGAAGTTGGTGATGTGAAGTCGCAAGGTTAGAAATCAGAATGAGGGTGACTTTTGTGTAGATAAATGTGTTTAGTTGAATAACTGATGTTTGAGAATGATTTACCATTGTATAGTGGTAGACTAATGTGGTAGCTAGTAGCATGTGTGGCTTGTAGCTAGTAGCTAGTGGTGGTGACTGCTGATTATGAATTGACCTGTTAAGACTTGGTTCTAGATCTGAATGATCAAGACCTATTCAGACCTATTCAGAGTTAAAACCTTAATAAAAGACAAATGCACAGTCTGAACCACTTAGATTCATACCTCTATTAAGTGCAAACAAATGAGGTCTTAGTCATATTTTAAGCCTCTTAACTTCAAAGATTTGTAAATTTGTCATCCTGACCTCGAGATGTAGATTTTTAAGTCAATTCATATTCAGAGGTGTAAGGAGCATGTCTTTCAGATTTTTTGGATGAGAAATGGGTCTTGTTTAGTTTTTGATTCTAGCAACTCATCGCGATAGGACCGCATCGAGGTGCCTATAGCGATGGAGCCCTCACCACGTCGCGGTGGCTCTCTAAAACACAATTCTGTTGCGAATTTAAGTGTTAGAGGGGAAATTGAATCTTTTTCCCTCAACCCAATTCATCCAATCCCAATTAAAATCATCAATTAGGGCATAAATTGCCCATCTCCTCCAATTGTTGTAACACCCCACATTTCGTGCTAGAACGATAAACCGTCATTTCTATGCGTAGATAATTCAAAAGCCATAAATCCTATGCAAATTTGGCATGTCAATCAATTATGTAGTGTGGGAACCTATTTGAGCATGAATTGAGATCATAGAGGTCCCCTAACTCAAGGACGAGTTGAAAGCTTTCCTATCGTTCGAGTTTGAGTGAGCGTCGAAACCTTGGTCAACTTCAATCGACCATAACTCTTTGTATATAAAGAATTAGAGGGTCTACTATATATCAAATGAAAGATCTTCGAATTATCGTTCCAACGATACCAATTTCGCCAAAATCCGATACCCAAACAAAAAGTTATGGCCATTTTCGTAACTGAGATAGTAGCATCGCGCAATTAGCGTGCGACTCACGCTCTATCGCGCGCACCCAATTTCCAGGTTCTATTTTCGCCTTTTTAAGAGAAAAAGTGGTATTTTCCACCCCTCCCCCCTTATTCATCCATAACACGGGATTAAATCCCCCAATACCAAAATAAGGTCATTCTCTCTCAAAATCACCAAGAACTCTTCTTAGGGTTTAAACCCAAAGATCAAAATATCTTAAGATTTCACCGTGGGTTTTCAATAATTCTTCAAGATTCAGAATCCCCATTGCGAGGGCTACAAGAAGCACCCATCAATTATTCGAATAGCATCCCTAAAGCACGAGTTTTTCAAGAGTCATAAATTAAGGTACGTGAGGTTTTTTTAAAATTTCATGGGCAAAGAAACCATCTTTAATTCACGCTACCGGTCTCGAAATCATGATTTTTAAGAAAGGGGTTTTGAATTTACAACTACTAGAATGTTTTAGAAGCCTTGATCAGTATTGTTTTGGTCTTCAGGACTTTCCCTAAATTGATTTGAAACTCTATATATATGTATGCATGTGTTTAAGGATGAATATACAATTGAGAGCATGAATCCTAAAGAATCCCTCTCTTGTTATGATTTTTCTTTACTTTTCATATGTTGTGGATTGTTTTGAATGCATCTTGAAAAGCATGATATGAAATGTCTTGATTAATGGAATGATTGAATTATGGTTTTAATTTCAAAAGAGAGGGATGTTTATGTTGACCAATGTTGAATATAAATATATAATGAGAAGAGTTGCATGATTTGTCAAAGATTACATGACCACCACATATTTATTGAAAGAATGAGAATTTTTGCATAGTTTTTGAAACATGAAATCTCTTATATTTTTTGCATGCTTGGGTGGTCTGAATTATGTTTTAATGAAAGAATCATGCATGGTACAATATGGCTCAGAAGTAGGACTTGCAAGTCTTGGTGTGACAACACCAACTCAGTTAAAGCCATAGTAATTGAGAACAGAATAGAACACATGTCTGAAATCACATTTTCAGATTATGAATTCTGAAAGATGCATGTTTAAAAAAAGGTTTAAAAATGGGCTTAAAGAGAGTTAGATGGTTATCCGAAGAAGGTATGAATTGAAGGACTCTATGCTAGAAACCGTGATTTACCAACACGGGATTATGGTACCATGCTTTGTGATCTTGTGTACCTTGATTCATGTCGTCCCAAATTGGTACTATGGTTAGGAGCCCTGCTTTATGATCTTGTGCACTACCATGACATGTTGATTTGATTGAGGATTTTGGCACCCTACTGTGATCTTGCGTGTCCTCCTTATAGAAACTCCAATCCTTGCGACAAACTTAGATTAGGGGCTTGGCCGCCGAGTCAAAGACGGATTCTATATAGCCCATGGAATTACAAATTGTAGGGTGTACCATCTAGCTCAGAAATAAGACAAAGAGTGAGTCATGATTTCAAAGAAATGTTTCAATGTCTTTATGAACATCAATTAGATGAAGTGTGATGTGTCCTCAAGAAAAAATTGCTTAGGCTTCTAGTGACAATAAAAATTTACAGTGAATCGTCTTAGTGGCATAATAGCGCACCAGTAATTTCCCAAAATTTGTCATCAGATAATACAGAAGGTGTTATAACTGATGAGAATAACCATTTCTCAAATTAGAACTACCCTTAATACACCAAACTGAACCAAATGATGGATAAAAAAATAATCTCAACATTACTTAATCCCAACATTACATAAGGTTGTTCAAACGACCCCTAAATGAAATACTCTGCATGCAACTCCAACACATCATTCACTTGCAACAAAATGGACTTTTCAGGTTTACAAGGTATCAAATAATAAAACCTAGACATCTACTCTAGTTAAAATATTT
>NW_025867780.1:0-1027 GCF_002878395.1 Capsicum annuum
GCAACTGGTTGTGGTTCTGTTGCAACTTATTATCCATCTGTTGCATAAGTTGTGTTGGATTATTGATTCAGAGAACCCTATGCAACAGATGGACCATCCATTGCATCTTTACAATCACTAACCTATTTAAAAATTGACTTCTTTAAAAATTAACTTCTTATCTCACAGCATGTTGACATAATTCTCTACCTCATGAGGAAAAGGCAATTAACGTACTGGGAAACTTATGATGCTGCCGATAGGATAATGGACCTTGACTTTTGCAAAAAGCTCAAGGATAGGTACGATCAACTCAATGGATAGGCGTCAGCCCTTGGTGTGGGACTTGATTTCCTAGTTCCTACGTTGGTCTTAGATGAAGAAGAAACATTAAGATATGTTAGAGGGGACATGCCAAATCCACATGGCAAGAGCTGGACCAAGGAAAAAAGGATTCTTGCAGTCATTAGTGTGAACGACATGCATTATCGGGCTGTTGAGCTACTACTCGAGAAGGTAAAGATCAATGTTTATGACTCTAATGTAACTCTCATCGACATTTCGATCTACTTCTCCTCGTGGAGCCACTGATGGTGCTGTTGCCCATCTTGTTGAGGGAGAGTAAACTGATGAATCATTTGCCAAAGAAAGTGTTGATGAAGAAATCATGGGATTTTGAATGTCCAAAACAGGGGAGTGATCCTTCCAAAAGATGATGCTGCTAAAGTGGGTGGCTCGCTCGCTCTTGCACACATTGAATGTTTGCTGACCGGCACAGAAATGGCTGAGCCAACGACTTTTATGTGCGACAACACTGTGGCAAACCTGCAAGAGGTCAGGGTTTATGGGGTACTAACTGGACGCTTGAAGTCTGTGTATATAGAAGAGCCTGTGAAATAGAAATTTTTAATTTCAAGTCACCCTTCACTTTATTACATGTACATGTAGTGGCAATAATTTTTTTCGGATGAAAGTTGAGTTTTTTATAATGCAATAGATTAGATTGTCAATCTGTTGGAAAATATCAAAAAGATTTAGGCATATGTTG
>NW_025867781.1:0-3279 GCF_002878395.1 Capsicum annuum
TCCACCAAAGCCTCCACAAAATTCAAACCACCAAGTCCCAAATCCACTTTACCAAGGACACCACACTCCACAAAATCCCATGCCACAAATCCAAATACATTACCAATGTAATCCAATGCCTCCTCTCCAAGATTCCCTAAACCAAAATCACCCCATACGACTAAGAGAAGAGATGGTGATAGAATCCGAGGGTGATAAGGTCGGTTTTCAAGATGGAGAGAAGCTTGATGTTGAGGCACAAGAAAAATGTGAAGAAAAGAAGGAAAGGAAAAGCGAAACCTCGGGTAGTTAAGTAGAAAAGGAAAAAAATTGTTTGATTGTGGATCTTGTCCACAAAGAACCATTGTCACTTCCTAACCCAAAAGCTAGCATTTTGCCTAGCTTTGATTCTTCTTATATGCAGGTACTACATGAAATGATAATCAAGAAGGATCTAAAAAGAGTTTCATATGAAAGCATGAGAAATGAACTAGAGACTCCTTTGACCAAAAGCGCCAAAATAGTGGACTGCCCAAGCCTTACCCAAGGTGACTTCACTACTCTTTACACTTTCTTGAATTCAAAATATTGTGATTTAGTGTCTAGTGAAGTGGTTTTGGGTTTGCAAGTGCATACCTCTTTTCTTAGTAACTCTTTTGTTGTGAATAATGATCAACTTGCTCTTAAAATTAGTCCACTACTTGAACATGAGAATAGTGTTATTGGAAACTTCCAAGTTAGTGTTGATGTTAGTAATGATGGTCTTGATATTGAACATGGTCCATTGAACTTGTGTAATGAAAACTATTATATTAATCTTGTTCATAGTGACTTTGTGTTCGTCCTAGTGGTGGATAATGTCTTGAATGATTGTGAACTTGGTAACCTAGTGAAAGGAAAGAGCCATCTAGACTTAAACTTTTATCATTTGCTCCCATTTGACCCCGGAATACTCTTGAGATGTGAAGGTTATAGTTGCTGGTCGTGCTCACTTATTCTTGATATTGAGGCTATTCATGTCTTTGGTACCCTTTATGCTAAGCTTTTTAAGTTAAAAACCAAGGATATGTGGATGTATGTTAAGTGTGAGCAACCATGGGTTGATGATATAAGTGTGGTACTAATGCTAACACTCCTACCAAGGGGATTTTGTGTTTGCTTTTGCTCTCTCTTTGGTTTTCCAAGATCTGAATTTGAGGACAAATTCCTTCAAGATGGAGAGGATGATACAAGCACAAGGAGCATCAAAAGCACAAAGTATGGTCTAAGGGTTGAGGCTTTGGAATTAGCAATCAATTGAAGACTTTTCAGAGCATTTTGAAGCCTTGGTCTAGAGAAGGAAGGAAGGGAACTTATACACTCAAGAGGCGCCTCAAGTGAAGGGCATTGAAGTCATCATGCACTCCAAGACAACACTCAAGAGGCGCCCCAAATTCCCTCCCTCATTAAGGGCATTTTTGTCCATTAAATGTAATAGTATAGACCATTTTACTTCTCTTTTCATTAGACTTGGATAACATTTGATATTACTCTTATATTGTAGTTTTACTCTGTAGATTTAGGTCTTAGAATCCAAAACTAAGGTCCAAGAACATTTGAAGTTAGGGTTTCACTTGTTTTGGATAATTTGGCAAGAAAGGTGGTTTGAGGAAGAGTGTTTCCTTTGGGTCACCTAAGAGGAAGGTTTGAACTCTTATTTGTGAGGTGTGTTGAAGATTTTGAAACATCTTCTAGTGCTAATCACTTAATAGGAGTAAGGGTCTTTCTATCTATCTTTAAATTTCAAGTATTCCTCTTCTTTATCTCCATTCTATGTGTCGTTTTTCTCTTTGTTAGTTGCTGGAATTTGCATCTTGTGAGTCCATTTCGTGAGTTTCATAGCCTTTAGGCTATCAAATGCTAAGCCACGAATGACTCAAAATTGTTTAGCTATTAACATCTATCAAAGAATAAAATGAGTCATCTGCTAACCAAAACTTAGTCCGTACACCAACTTGAAGGAGTATTATGGCGTCCAAGATTTATTTCTATCTTTGAAGGATTTCATTAGAACTCTCCCATCCCTATGTTATTTCTTACCACTAAAGAAAGAAAGTAACTTGAAACTAATCACACAACCGCAGGCACGAGTTATAAATTAGACAAGAATACTACAAAGATAACAAAAACTTGGAATTTTCCAATTTAGAATGGAAGAATGAAAACAAACCAGCCTCTATTCCATTTAGCGAAAGCGCAAATAAGGAGACAGAAGACATAACAAAAAAATTAGAAAAGCCTTGAAGACGTTAAACCTTTATTCTGGTAGGGGAAGACAGAACAAGAATAAGCATATTCCAACATATATGATCCTTAAATGATTTGTATGTCATTCGAATATACACCCTTATACAATTCTCTGGAATCCCAATTAACGATTTATGAACTCGTATTACAACAAGAAACAACAGGCAATCTCCAAAACAAATAAACATGCAAATACATATATTCACAGACTCATATACTCACAAACGAAATAAATATTTCAGAATCAACATTGCATCAACCACCCGAAACACAAAACAATGTAGGCTTAGTCAAAGTTTAAATAGTCTTGCATATTCATGAGAACTTTAAAAAGGGAAAGAAAAAGGAAACAACAAGGGGAGAATTCGCATGTTAGACGCAAAAACAATCATTTATTGAAACAAAGGAAAGTCGAGGTGAAATTATGTTCTTGAACTCAACTTGCAAAAAACAAATAGCAACATCAACATAGTTTAAAGTCAAAACAAATCATGTGTTCGCAGAACAAGAGCAGACAGGATGGAAAGAGACAAAGGTGAAATAAACGGATGGATATTTACGTGATAGATCGACATACTCTTCATTCTTGACCAGACACAACGTCTCCAAACCATATCATTTTCTCTAATCTACATAAAATTGCACATTTAAAGGCAAAACAAACCCCACACAGTGACCAAACTGAATAAATCAGAAAGCCAAAATAGATTATTATTTCACGTTTTTCATCTTCAAGACCAATAGTTAACAATGCGAATAACTACGCTATACATAACTGCTTCAAATATGCATTCACAGCCAAACCAACTTGAGTGAATTGGAAAGCCAAAACAGATTATTGTTTCACATATTTCATCTTCAAAACCAACAGTTAACAACCCGACTAACTACGTGATACACATAACTGCTTCGAATGTGCATTCCCAGCCAACCAAGATAAAGCAGTCTACTTCAACCGAGGCTTCCGATTTTAAAATATTCAAGCCAAATCATGAACTAAGATATTTCATAAAC
>NW_025867782.1:0-3291 GCF_002878395.1 Capsicum annuum
CCACAACGGTAGCCCACACCACTTGCACTAACAGTTCTAATATATCTAACATATATTACATCAACACACCAAGATATAGGACACAAGTATACATTACGTCACATATAAATAGAATAAGAGAGAATATGTAGATACAAGATCATCAAATACAAGTAAAGGAAGGTAAGACAAATATATAGATAACAAGTCAATAAGACAATACAACACAACATAAACACAATAAGTAAATGCAATGTATATGATGATGATGATGATGATGGAAAAGGTCATCGCACAACCTCCGAGATCATCACACAATCCCCGTATACACTTACGGAGGCAATCCTCCCAATGCAGGACCCATGGGGGGTTCGTCAACCCATATACAATCCACATATCTTATATTTCCTTTCCGAAATATCCCTCGAAAAGAGTTTTATAAGGTGTTATAATATTTATTTAAAAAGGTATTGCCAGTGTTTCTTAGATGTTGCCACGGTGATACCAATATTTTATGAATGAGTATGATATGAAGATGTAATACTCACAACCAATCACAATGTGTATTTCCACAACCAATCACATGATATATTTCCACAACCAACCATAATGATACATTCCCACAATCACATGAGCCAATATCCACTTATTATTTTCGTTTCATCCGTGAATTTCCACATGTCTCATATGCCAATAAAGTCTGAATATAATCACATTACACCAATGGTACCACATTAAACAAGAAAATACAATTATTCACATGTATTCAAAGCCATCAATATCACATAGGACCCCACATGGTCAAACATATCACATAATATCTCGATTTCGATAATTACATCACATATATGCTCCCACACGGGTACAACACATAGATAGCCATTTTTCATGATTAGTTCCCATCCTTAATGTACATTTTGTATCATCATTTACTACCCAATCCAGTTTGAAAGAGTTAAGCCATAACCGACCTCATAAGCCGAAACCGGTCTGCTACACTTGAATCCGTGACCAAACTTTTCATGAACAATCCCAAAATCCACTAAAAATATCAAATTAAATATGAAACATATGCATCAAGACAAAAAAAACGACACTTATATTGACTACTATTTGTTTGGGGTCAAAATAGACCCCCAAAATAGGTTTTCGAAAAAGGACAAAATCGAAACTTTACTTCAAAAATATGTTCCTCATATTTTTAGAACCTACAGCTGAAAACCCAAGTTAAATCGAGTAAAAAATAAGGTTCAAATCGAAGAATAACTATTTTTTGAGCTTTACCGGGTAAAATCTTTGAAATTCGCGTTAAAATCAAGAATCAGAATTGTTTTGAAGGTTAAATTGATGAAAAACTAGAGTAATTATAAGATAAAAATAT
This sequence comes from Capsicum annuum, assembly GCF_002878395.1. NCBI lineage: Eukaryota > Viridiplantae > Streptophyta > Magnoliopsida > Solanales > Solanaceae > Capsicum > Capsicum annuum. The sequence continues at coordinate 1,361 of NW_025867782.1, forward strand.
TATTCAAGTGAAAGGCGTGAAATTTAGGTTTAAAATCATGCCCTAAGATTTTTGGAGTTTTGAGGAATTTATCAAGAAATTACTAAGAAAATGGGTGACTTCTTACTTTAAATCCGTTATAAAACCAAGAAATGAGTGTTAATCTAGCTTCCGAAGCTCCCACAAACTTTATTTTTAAGCTCCCAAACTATTTAGGATTTAACTCTCTAGAGGCAAGATGAAAAATGAGCAAAATGGACCCAAAATCTATCTATATAGTGCAGAAAATCTGCACTAAAAGAATAAAAAAAGATGCAGTTTTTTTGTTTTAAAGTCCACCTCGGACTTCGACGGGGTGTCCGAGATTCGTTTGGAGTCTGATTTATGTAAAAAAATTATGGAACCATACTAAATTTGATGTTTCGAACGCGATGACAATATCAGATTTTCAAACAATTGTCGTTCTCACAAAGTTGACCCCCGAAATTTGAAATTATAATTTTCCAAATCGAGGGTAGAAATGAGATTTAAAAGCCATAAAATCATACCAAACATGCTAAAACTCTAAAATCAATATTCAGGATTTGCTGACGAAGTTAAATTTTCCATCCGAGGTCATTTCGATCAAATGTGAGTCCCACACTCATATTTCTAATTTTCCAACTTTCCGATCAATAGGTCGAAATGAGCTCGGGTGCGTCGAGACCCGAACCAAATGTATACCTAGCCTAAAATCGATATTCCAGAGCAGTTGGAGTAGTCCATTTGGCCATCCGTAGCACAGATCAAAAGATATCTACATAACTCCAAAATAAGGCTCTAAAAACTATCAAAAACCATAATATTGCATAAATGATACCAAAATGCATTGAAGATCATGCCAATCACTCCCACACCCCAGAAATATCATAATGCAACTATGGGAAGGGGTAAAATAGTTAAATCACACAAAATCACAAATTTCACATGTTTCATCAAATTTTTTTAGGTCGTTACATTTAACCCCCTTACCTCTTTAGATCTCACTCCTTTGCCTAATGATGTTGTGATAAGCTTAGATGGAGATGAGAGGGTGGAAACCATGAAGAAGTTGCATGAAAAGGTGATAATTTGCCTTGATAAGAAGAATCAAGAGGTGGCCAAAAGAGTAAATAAGAGAAGGAAGCGGCTTGTGTGCTTGAACCGGGTGATTGGGTGTGGGTGCACCTTTGGAAGGATAGGTTTCCAAACCAAATAAAATCCAAATTGATACCTCGAGGTGATGGAGAGGATGATACAATCCAGATTAGCTCCAAGTAATTCACTAGAAGTCAAGTTTGGGAGTTTCAAAGGATCCAAGGATTGTTAATGAAGCGGGAGGTACTTGAAGAAGCCTCCTTACCATCAAGAGGGTGTTATTTGTTAATGATCTAACTCACATTGTTCCAAGGATCATTGGAGGAGGCAAGCGAAGAAAAAATGGGGCTAGAAAGCCCCTTGGAAAGGAATTGCGCCCAAGGCACTTTGGATCCGCTATAGCATTTCAAGAGCGGATCAAAACAGCCACTAGTGGGACTTATCTTGCAATTGGGTCACTTTTGGGCCCTAAAATTGTAATAATTATCCTAAACTATAAATACTTTTAAAGCTAGCTCATTCTCTTAGTTTTTCTTGATTATTAATGAATTGATAAATGCTTCTCCATTAAGTGAGAGTATTGAACAACTTTTGTTTAGAAACGTTGGTCTAGAGAGCGTTCATCTATCTCTTTGGTCACCATAGGAATCAAGTGTTTGATTAGATTGTAATTGAGGGTATTAGAGCTTGACATACTCTTTTGTTCTTGGTTACTTCTTTTCTTGTGTATAATTATCTATCTTATCGATTATATTTACTTTTTGGTATCGTCTTTAGTTTTCATAGTTCGATTCTGTATCAAAGACACTGCTCAAATTAATCAGCTTCTTTATTTT
>NW_025867783.1:0-2302 GCF_002878395.1 Capsicum annuum
CATTGGTAAAATTGTCCTAAATTCATGTTCATTTCTACCAGCTTTCGAGGGTAGCGAGGTCATTTTAACATCATCCTGATTTTTGTCTACACTTATTATTATTATTATTATTATATTATTACATTTTTTTTCGTATCCATCTCTGTTCTTTTCTTTTCTCTCGTTATCTACCTTTATTTTATCATTCTTTATGGCTTTTGTTTTTTCTTTAAAAGAGGAAAAATAATGAAAAACAATGAAACAAAATGATTAGTCGAACCTAAAAGTAGGTTTCCTACGTATCATGTTGTACATGAATCAGATCTTGCGTAGTTCGGGCAGCATGTCCATAAACATTACCCACTTTTTTTTTACGATTTACGGTACTTTGAGAAGACAAATGTAAAACGTAAAAAAAATCTATTTGAGTTTTTGGATCGTGAAGACCAAAAGTTCTAAAGAATTCCAAAATAAACTACGACATTCCCTTTTTTTTCATTCTTTTCGACTCACTTTTTTTTTAAAGAAGTCCATCAAATGATCACGTTACCCTTAAAAATGCAACAGTTAGCACGTAGGGATGCTTTAGAGGTGAGTCTCCTACAAATGGCCATGTGGGTCCCGTTAGGTCTCCGAATGATGCACATAAGCATGACCTAAAGGCTGACCTACGTTGTGGTTCACTAACAAGGCTGTTCAGGGGAGCGTATGGTCGATAGTGGATGCTTTTCTTTCCACCTACTCCATAACACCGACGGCTCCCCCCCTAAAATAAGGGTGACTCAACTAGAGGTTGTGTATAACACGTGTACTACGGACTTGTTGCAGAAAGAAGGCCGGAGGGTGGACTCATGATGACAGATATAAAGTGGTAACACATAGATAAATACTATAAACAAAGAGCACGAAAACGCACAAAAGTGAAAATAACACAAACAATAACCACAAACAATGCCTATACACTCGTAATGCCAAACAAAGCCGATACGACTCCAAAAATAGCTCGAATTCTGAAAACTTGTCATGAGATCCCCAGCAGAGTCGCCAGAGCTGTCACACCCCTTTTTACGTACTCCAAAAGATTTATATTTTAAGTTCGAAAGGGTTTTATTATTTAAGTGACAAGAAATGAAAATTTGTTTCGGAAAAGGATTATTTACATTTTTCATTTAGAGTTGCCACTTGGCATAATCTGGTGTGCCAAGTCACCGTTAGATAATCCTTTCCAAAAACTATTTGACTCTTTAAACTGGTTTGCGAACAGAGATTTCGGCTAAGGAATTCTGTTGACCGAGTGGAAGGTGTTAGGCACCTCTCGATCCCGTGGTTCAACCACGGTTGCTTATAGAGTGTATCGACTATTTTTGGCACTAAGAAATGTATAAACCGCACAAAAAGCACGCAAAATAATCAAACAAAACAAAACAATCCAAAATGTAAAGTCCAGTCCAATTATTACAATCCGAAATAAAAAGGGACTGAAAGTAAGCCTACGCTAATCCTAAACTAATGCTCTACCCGATGCCTCAGGCCTTCAACACGAACGTCCTCCGGGTACATGATACCTCGGGGCATTCCCCGGTGAATAAATATGTATACAGATATTTCGGGAAATTTCCCGGCCAAATTATACAATTGAATTAAATAAGATAAACTAGAAAAAACATTCACACACACATTCCAACATCCAACCAAAACATCAATCTTAAATTCTTGCCTACCCGAACCTATATTGCCTATCCATTTCAACCTAAACACGATCCAATCATGTTCACAAATTTAAAATTTTATTCCGGATGAAACAGAACAACCGACAAACTAACATTAATCTAAAATCATTCTTTTTATCAATTTCTCGATCCCGCCCCGCTAACTTCATTTTTTATCAATCACATTACGCATATAATCATCACATCAGAACTTCAACAAAAATCCACCAACCATGGTTGCACCAACATAATCAAGACAATTCAACAAATCAAGGTAAAGAAAAGGGAGTTAAGAAAGTGGACCTTTCGATAATCAATTTCAGTTGAATAATGATGTTAAAGAAGCCCGAATTTTGAATCCTGAATAGAAGACCTCAATCGGAAAAACTCCCAAGCTCGGTATCGCCAAAATTAAAGCTCTAAACTTGATAGACCGCTTTCGTCGATAATAAAGAAATTCCAAAATCCAAAATCCTGAGACGGATTTTGAAGAACTCGTCGTTTTTCGGTGGGTGAGGCGGCGGTTGGTGGTTTTGCTACAAGATCAATACAAGATCGAGAAATCTTAAGATCAAATTCGAATCTTGGAATCAAAATCTAAGTTGTAAGTGTTA
>NW_025867784.1:0-1647 GCF_002878395.1 Capsicum annuum
CAGAACTCATACTTACTAAACTTAGCATACAACCAATGAGTTCCAAGAGTTTTCAAAATGATTTGGAGATGATCCGCATGATCACCCTCACTTCGGGAGTAAATACAAATATCATCAAGGAACACTATTACAAATAAATCCAGATATGGCCGAAACATACGGTTCATAAGATCCATGAAAGTCACTGGAGCATTAGTTAACCCGAAAGACATCACTAGAAATTCAAAATAACCATAATGGGTTCGGAAGGCTGTCTTGGGCATATCACATTCACTAACCTTAAGTTGGTGATAACTGGATCTGAGGTCTATCTTTGAAAAGTAGCTCTCACCTTGCAATTGATCAAATAAATCATCAATTTGAGGAAGCGAATATTTATTCTTGATAGTAACCCTATTAAACTGCCAGTAATCAATACACATCCAAAAAGAACCATCTTTCTTACGCACAAACAGGACAGGTGCACCCCACGGGGACATACTAGGTCTGATAAAGCTTTTGTATAAAAGATTTTTCAATTGCTCCTTCAACTCTTTAAGTTCTGCGGGAGCCATGCGATACGTAGGAATGGAAATAGGCTGAGTATCGGGATGAAGGTCAATCCCGAACTCTATCTCTCTATCAAGAGGTACCTCAGGGAAATCTTTTGAAAAGATATCAAGAAATTCATTAACAATATTAATTGTTGAATGGTCGAGGTTTCAGACTTAGTGTCTTTAACCCGAACCAAATGGTGGATGCAACCCTTGGAAATCAACTTCCTAGCTTTGAGATAGGATATGAAACGACCCTTAGGAATCATAAAACTCCCGGACCATTCGAGGATAGGTTCATCAGGAAACTAAAACTTGACCACACAGGAACGACAATCAATAGATGCATAGCATGAGTGAAGCCAATCCATACCCAGAATGATATCAAAGTCAACCATATCTAGCTCAATCAAATCAGCATACATAACCCAATGAAAGATAGTAATGGGATATTTCTTATACACCCGCTTAGCAATGATAGACTCTTCTACCAGAGTAGAAACCAAAATAGGCTCAGAAATTAGTTCAGGATCCGTTTTAAAATTTACAGCAACTAGAGGTGTCATATAAGAAAAACTCAAACCGGGATCCATCAACACATAGACATCAAAATAGAAAACACGGAGCATACCAAGACAATATTGGGAGAGTCCTGCTGCTCCTAACGAGGTGGTATAGTACAGAAAAGATTCTGGCATTGACCATCAGCAGTACTAGATAAAGCATCCTGAGAAGGAACTGGATGGGCTGCGGAAGGCGGGGCACTGGTAGCCTGACTCTGGGGATGGGCATCACGACTTCGCTGTCTGGCATACGGGCAGTCTCTAAGTTTGTGGCCCAACTTGCCACAACTAAAACAGCCCCACTGCCCCATATAACACTCCCCAAAATGGTCTTTACCATACTTAGCACACGAAGTAGGATGAGGCTTGCTAACACTATCCTGAGACCTGAAAGGTACCAACTTATTTCCAAGATCCTACCTGCCCCGATATACGAGAGCACTAGCTGAGGAAGGCATAGGTATAAATGGACGTCTCTGAAACTGAGGGCGAGTCCCTTTCGAGAATCTAGTCTGACCAGACCCCTGTTTCTCCGATCTGACTCTCTTAAT